>NC_086222.1:8775529-9036816 GCF_035770615.1 Melospiza melodia melodia
ATGAGAACGTCGGTGCGATGAGTGCCCAGGGCCTGCACTGCCACCACAACTGGGATCTCTGCTGTGCTCTGGGGCTGCACAATCCCACAGGGCTTGGGGCTGGAGTAGAGCACAGCAGAGTCCTCCTTGCGCTTCTGGAAAGGACACAATGAAACGCACATTCAGAGGGACCTCTCAAGAAACTTTAGGCTCCTTAACATCCACCACAACAGCAACTTACACACACCTTTAAAGCTCCCCAGGACAAAGGTCAAAGGCACAAACAAGATGCAAGAATTGTAGGCTTAGCACTCCCAGGGGATCCTGCAAGGAGGCTGCCAGCACAGGCACTGGTGTCTGTGGGTGCAGCAGCTTTTCACAACCCTCTAAGATCTCCCACAGGAAAACACCCTGAGGACTAGAGCATCAACTGTTTCCTCAGGGGCTTAAACTGCCTCCTCAAGTTTACAGTTGGGTAGGATCCTGTTCTCAGCAGATCTTTAAGACCGAATAGAAACCAGCAAGGTCTTATCCAAACCCTTTGTTCCCCTAATAATCTCCTCAGGAAGATTTGACAGGAGGAGGTGGATGTGGTGCCAAACCTGGGGAATAAGCCCGTAGCAGCCAGGAAGGTGGCTGGGATTCCTAATGAGGATCTTCCTCTCATAGGGCACCTTCAGGTGGCACTCATCACACAGCAGCACTAGGGAGGACACTTGGAGCTCAGGAACGAGACACCTGGGCAAAGAGATGAGCCCAGGACAATCAGAGATCCTGAGAGAATGGAGAATGCCTACCCCCAAAGATTGTGCAATGGAGCAGAACACATTGGTCACTGTCAAATGCACACTGAAGAGCCCTACAGGGATAAATTGCCTTCTACCTCTTCCCACTCCAACATGTCTTGTCAAGGAGGGGCAAACCCTGAGAGGCAGCACCCAGAGGCTGCCAAGTGCCCCAGGCAGAGCACTTTGCCCCACAGCTGCCTCAGCCCCTCCTTTACCCAAGAAGGCTTGCAAGGACTCCTGCAACAGTGCCAGTGACCCACGAGCTCTGGGGAAGCCTTCCCAACAAGGATCAGTGCTCCCTAAGGCTCAAGGAACACACAGCTCCAGGGTCTCAGTAAAAATGACTCCCTTCTCTGCCACGGTGCTGTTGCCCTGCCTGAGAACTCAGCTCTTTGCCCCAGCCCTGGAGGGCACGAGACAGCAGCTGCCCCACAGAGGGGCTGATCAGCCCCTGCCAGGCCCTGCAGCTCCCTGGCTCCTTCACTGCACAGCTCCAGGCACTGCCTGGCCCCAGCTCCACCTGCTGTACACAGTGGCAGCCCAGGCACTGCCTGCATGGCTCTGCCTGGCACAGGGAACAGCACCAGGGAGCTGCATCCCTCTGGGCATCACACTGACACCCACAGCAGCACAGCAGCATGGAATTCTGCTGCAGCAACAACGACTTTTGCTCTCAACTCTGACAACATTAAAGCTCAAAATGGGAAGCAGAGGGAAGGACAACAACTGCAGCTGACTTGCCACATCAAGGGCTGCTTTCCCCTTGTCAGACCTTGCCCTCCCCACTCTTGCTGGGAGCCACTTCCCCCCTGCCATGTGCCCTCATGGACAGAGCCAGAGCCTGACTCTCAGCAGCTGCTTGGTGTGGCCCAACCAGTGCACGGTGCTCACAGCCAGCACAACTCCACCTCTTGCAGCCTGAAGGAGAGGAGCCCCTCAGGAAATTTGTTCCACCTCAAGCACCAAAAACAAGGCCAATCAATGATATCATTCCTGGTGCCTTTAGAAGAGGGCCCAGGACCGTGCTGGGCTGGCAGCAAACGTGCTTTTCACTACAGGCTGCTGCCCAAGCACTGCTGTTCTCGTGTCCAGCTGGCACAACATGAGGGCATTCAGCAGCACTTCTCCTTGGCAGCTGCAGCCAGCACAGCCTGGGCAAGGCAGTGCCTGGGGGAGGCCAGGCAAGGGCTGGTACCTGGCTGTGATGATCAGGGCTGCCACTCCCTTGCCAACACCCTCCAGGTCCACCAGCAACCTCCGGTAGAACTCCATCACCGTGTTGGAGCACAGGGTCACCTGGTGGAAGAGAAGAACAGTCAATGCTTCCTTCCAAAAGCTCATTACCCACGGGTGATATCCTCCAGTTCCTGAGGGAGGATTTGCCCTTCATTCTTCTGCTGCTCCATGTGTAGAGCACAGTCTCAGAGTAACAAAAGCCTTCTGGCAATACCACATTTGTTAAACACACCTTGCTATCAGGGCACAGGTCAGCTACATTAAAACATTGGACTACAGCTCCATGCACCACTGCATTCAAATGAAGGGGCCAATTTCTCATCTGACTACAAAGACATCCATGCAGAGGAAATCTGACTTGACCACAACGAGTTCAGCTTTACAGCAGGAGGCTGAGGGCAAAGTGTGGCCCAGCAGGTGCTGGGCAGTTCATGGCTGCCCTGGGACCCCGAGCCCGGGCTGGCTCTGAGAACTCCGGCCCCACGCCAGGAGTGGGGAACTGCCCCAGGGTGGGCAATGACCACAGGCAGAACCCTCAGAACTGCCCCAGGGTGGGCATTGACCACAGGCAGAACCCTCAGAACTGCCCCAGGGTGGGCAATGACCACAGGCAGAACCCTCAGAACTGCCCCAGGCTGGGCAATGACCACAGGCAGAACCCTCAGAACTGCCCCAGGGTGGGCACTGACCACAGGCAGAACCCTCAGAATGGCCCCAGGGTGGGCACTGACCACAGGCAGAACCCTCAGAACTGCCCCAGGGTGGGCAATGACCACAGGCAGAACCCTCAGAACTGGCCAAGGCTGGCCATTGACCACAGGCAGAACCCTCAGAATTGCCCCAGGCTGGGCATTGACCACAGGCAGAACCCTCAGAACTGCCCCAGGCTGGGCATTGACCACAGGCAGAAACCTCAGAACTGCCCCAGGGTGGGCATTGACCACAGGCAGAACCCTCAGAGCCTCTTTCTCTACACTGCAAGAGACAAGCCACCAACGGGACCAGGCAGAGGAGAAAGGAGGACGATCTGTGTCTTGAAATTACACAAGAAAGGGTTTATTCCAAGCAAAAGGATCAGAGCCAAAAGAGCCCTGGATACTCCTGTGCAAGGGCTTTTGTACAGACACAAATCAGGAGGTGGATACAAACAGCAAACCAAAAGGGAATCCTCAGGGGAGCACTGAGGGGATTACATCAAGTGTCTGGGGCCACTTTGGGGAGGAGGGTGGGGAGGATGGCTCACTTGGGCCAATGGGGCCTCCAGGAACAGGGGAATTCCAAAGGGGCGTTGCAGACAGGGATTGGCTCCAGGTTAAATTGGCAAAGAAAGTTGGGGAACAAAAGGGGCTGGGTTTGACAGGCAGGGAAAGAGCTGGAACAAGGGGCAGGGAATGGCATGAGGGACAGCTTTGAGGGAGGGTAAAACCCAGGGGTAAACTAACTCGGGGACAACACGGGGTACAACAGAACAAACCACTTAACAAGGAATCAATACAATCAATTTGAACCGCTACACATGGCTGCAGATTTTTTTGTCTCCACTGGAGCTTCCTGCAGTGAACACAAATCATTCTGCTCCCCAGGAGGGGGGAAATGACACCAGGAAGAAAAGCTCACTGCTTGATACAATGACATCTCTCTAACAGCCACCTTCTGCCCTCATCCTTGCTCTGCCCCGTTGCAATCAAATCCATCGCTCTCAAAAACACAAGAATGGTTTCACGCCTTGACCATAAGGTCTGTGAGCTCAGCATATGATTTTGGAAAGCAAACAGTGCTCCTTGAGGAACATCCCGACTAAGCCAGCCAGCAGAGGCCTCCCAGCAGTGCAGATCTCTCCGTGCCAGGATGCTCCAAGCTGGCACCAGAGCTAAAGCCCTCCCACCCTGCAGTGCAGCTCCAGCCCTGGTGCTGCAGCGGCTGTGGCCGGGCTCTTCCCGTACCTCGATGTCCTGGTGTCCCTGGGGGAGGATGGTGCCTCTGCTGGGATTGATGGTGAACTCCCTGGGCTCCACATGGAAATGGATTCCCTTGCTCCAGGCCGGGTCGCTGTCCCTGCGGATCTGATCCACGCTGTCCACAGCCGGCTGCGTGCCATCGTCCGACATGCGGAGCTGGAACGTCAGGGGCACCGCGGAGCTGTTGGTGAGGCGGCAGCGCTGCGTGTAGGGAAAGCCTGGGCAAGGACACAAACAGCCATTCAGGCACCCAGCAGGGCATCATCCTGGGGGCAAGATCCTGGCAGGATCAAAGTGGGATTGGAGTTGAGCTCTTTATGATCTGAACTACAGCTCAGCCAGAAGCTGCGTGAGGAATTAATCGTCACTTAGTTCCCTTTGACACAGATTCCAGACTGCAGCCTTCAAAATGCCCACTCCTAGCCCTGCTGAACACTGCAAGCTTCTCTCTTTGTGATGGGGACGAGCTCCCTCACCTGCCCCAAACCAGCACCAGTTCTCGCTCAGTGATGAGTGTGCACCCAGAGCCAGCATTTACTCTGAGAATTCAAGCTGTCCAATTCCCTGCTCAGCCTGCCAACACTCCCACCTTTTTCAACACATATAAAGAGTGAGTTGTCAGTGAGAAGAAGCTACAGCAAAAGAAAGTGAGGATGGGATCAGGAACTAGAACGTGATGCAAAGCACCCTAATGCAGCTTCTCTCTGCAGGATCCTTAAGGCATCTCTTGCTTTGGGCCAAACAGACTGAGCACGTGACAGCTCAGAGCCCACTCAGCTGGGGGCACAGCCCAGCCTTGCTTTGAGATTAGCAATCAGGAACCAGGTCCCACCTCAGCCCACAAACAGGGACATCACAGCCGTGCTGTGCACTGAGGGTGCTGCCAGCAAGGGTTTACCACACTTTGGCTCTGAGATTTGCTTTCCATCCTGCAAAGCCAGAGATACAGCCACTCATGGAGGGGATGTCCTGCAGAGCACGCAGAGCAGCCACAGCCTGCTCTGCACTGCACATCTGGCTGGGCTGGCCAGCTCTGTGGGGAGGAGACTTCTCCCCAGGCCTGCTCACCAAGAGTCACTGGGACACAGATGGGGAGGAAAAACAACTGCAGCTGCAGCCCAGAGCTTCTCTGTGCCCATCCAAGTGACCACTGCCAGCTCCAGCAGGGACTCCAGCAGGGAGGCAAGAGAGGCACACAAAGGACAAACCCAGATGTCAAAACCTCCAACGACACTGAGGCCAGCACACGCAGACAACAGTCAACAGTTACAAAGAAGCAAAGATACAACAGCTGCCTTCAGCCGAAGAGCCCTTAGGCATGAAATTGGATTCAGCAGGATCAGTCTCCTGCTTCAGACCCATATTTCCATCTGTTGCCTTTCTTGTTTCATTCCTTCCAAAGTCAACTTGACAAGCGCCTCCGTGGTGATGCAGGCTGGGGAAGAAGCAGCTCAAGAAAGGCAATGAGTTTCCCTCAGAAGTTCATGAACTTCATTGTTGTGGCTTTAGGCTTGGCCGTGAACGTTGCCCTGGCTCTGGGAAGGGGGACAGGGGTTCTGGGGGGTTTTGGGCGGTTTTGGCCCTGGGCTGGGCTTTTCCCTGGGGGGTTTTTGGGAGTTGTGGCGTGATGCCGTGGGCGGCTGTGCAGTGGGAGCTGAGGCTGGGCAGGGAGCGGAGCTTCCCTTCCTCCCGCTCGGGGCTCGCAGCTCGGCCGCTGCTGCTGCGGGAGGGTTTGTGCTTGGCCCGGGGCTGCCCTGGCTGCAGCTCAGCGCTGGCACCGACCCTGCCTGCCTGCCCCGCTGCGGCTGCGGCTGCTGGGCACTGCCTGCATTCCCCTGCCCTCTGGGGCTCTGCAAAAGGAGCATTTCCTCCTTCCCTTCCCTTCCCGCACCGGCTGGGGGGGATCCCTGCCCTGCCAGAGCCCACAGCTCCTCCTGCTGTCACCAGACCTCCACCAAAGAGGAAAAACAGGACTTGGCATCTGGGAAATGTCTGTTCTTGCCTTCTTGTCTCTGCTCTCCTGAGACAGTCTAGCAAAGAACTGGTATTCCATTTCCCACAGTTTTGCCCGAGAGCCCTGTCATTTCAAAGGGATAATCATTTGGAGGGAGGGGCTCATCTTTCCATTGCAGCAAGATTCCCACCTTCCTTGGCAGACATCTGTCTTTTAAAGCAGCACAGAGACACCAGAAAATTCTGCCTTTCTATTCCTTGCTTCCATTGGATCTCACAATGGCAAGATGCCCCCTGAGGCAGCAGCAGCAGCAGCAGCCCTGCAGTTCACAGCCAGAAGAGGCTGCTGGGGCAGAGCAGCAGTGAGGGATGCTTTTCTGTTGGAAGGCACAGATCCCTGAGGCTGTGTCCCAGCCCAGGGAACACTCACCAAAGGAGATGTCCCCGAAGTCGAGCTCAGCGAGGTCGAAGTGTAAACTCGGTGCAGTGACGCTGCCCCTGCAGGCCGAGGACAGAGCAGGCAATGGCTCGGTTAAAGGCATTGCACAGGTCCGGCTGTCGTGGCTCGGGGGCACAAAACCCGGGCTCAGGGCACCCTGGGTTTCCAACCAACACAGCCCCGTGTGCTCAGCACAAGGCCCTGGGCACAGGAGGCAGCTCCAGCCAAGGGGCAGCAGCCAACAGCCCCTGATGGGCTCTGGGCACAGGGCAGGCAGGAGAAGCCCCCGGGTTGCTGCGGGTCCCATGAAGGACCCTGAACACACACCCAGACATGGCTCCGTGCCTCAGTTTCCCCATCTGCAATGGCATGGACATCAAGGTGTCCCCACTAACTTCTGAAAGCAGCCCTTCCAGCCATAGCTTCCCTGCTTTGCTCCTTCTGAGCTGCAACTGCTGTTCCCATGGAGGAGCTTTCTCAAGAGAGTTTGACCCACACAATCATTACAGACACTGTTCTGAGACACCAATCCAGGGCATTCCCAAACATCCTCTGAAAAAAGTAGCAACAGTTCTACCCAGGGCACAGATGAATCCTAGACGAAAGGACCAGCTTGTCAGCAGTGCACCAGCTGGCACAGCCAAGAGCAAGAGCTTCAACAACCAAACTTGGCTGTCCTGAATCTAGCACAGCACCTCACCTGCCCTTGAACTCAGCAGACACACTCCAAAAGCCACCAACATCCACTGAAATCAGCACTTGAAGCTGCACAACATTCACCAGTTGATTTCATGGTTGATGCCAATCAGTGCCACTCTGCCTTTTGGTTCAAAATCAAGAACCAGTGAGCTGTGTCCTCTGTTGTACTCACAGGACTGCCCCTGGCTCTGCTCTGCACATCTCAACAAGAGACACCTGCCCCTGCTCAAGGAGAAAGCTGCTTATGCAGAAACACCCCATGGCCATTTTGGGGGAGGGACAGAAGAGAATCAATTATTTGATGGTGAAAGGTTCCCTCTTGATTTCCAAATGAAAAAAGCAGCACTTTTCCTCCAAAAACAAAGGCAGCATCATTGTTTCTCCACTATGGGCGCACCTGCTCACCACTTTTCTCTTGCTAAGGAATAACTCCCTTGTTCTTCTTTACCCATCTCCCTTATCTCTTTGGTATCATCCAGTGCAGATTGCTTTCATTTCTTCACTGCCTTGAGCCAGTGCCGCCCAGGAGCAGCAGCCCAGCTCCAAAGCTGCAGAGCAGCCAGCATCAGCTCTCCTGCTTCCACTCCATTATCCTGCAGCACATGGCTCAGGCTGGCAGGGACAAGGCCTCACGCTGCTGTGGTGCTGAGCACTGAGCTCTGCCTCCCCTATGATCCGCCCTTCTCCCTGTGCCTGGGCCAGGATTGTCTCTTGCCATGGCACCAGCCCACGGGACGGTGCCCAAGTCCTTGGCACAGTTCCTGACTCCCACATCAGCACTTTGCTGGCTGTGCAGAGGAGGCACCAGAGCCCTCTGTGCACAGGAGCTGGGGGCACAGCTTGTGCCCCACAGCATGGCCATGAGAGGTGAGCTGAGGCTGCTGCTGCCCATCTGGCATGGATTATTCACACAAGGTTTTACAAACACTGCTGCAGCTGCAGAATCAGCCAGGCTGGCCCATCTGCAAAGCCCTGAGGGCCTTGCTGGGTGTTCAGGTGGGACATCCCAGAGCAGCTGCTGCCCAAAGCTGATCCATCCCACTGCCTGCCATGGCCCAAGGCACAGGGAGATCCCTGCAGGGAGGAGTCATTCCGGCTCCCGGCTACCACACAGGGCAGCAGGCAGCCCTGACAGTGCTGAGGAAGCATTTCAGAAGCTGCTTGTGCTCAGCAGGGTGCAAGCCAGCTCCCAACATGTTCCAGCAGCCTCCAGGAAATCTGGGACACAGAAAGCTCCAAGGCCACTGAAAGCAAGAGCAGATGCCTTCCATCCTGCTCACTTCCAGCCAGGCTGCAGGGCAGCAGATCCGGTGCTTGGTTCCTTCTGTAGCTCTTTCCCAACTCCGCTCTCACCCAAAGGTGTTTGCACAGGGACAGATGAGCTGCCTCACCTCTGGGTGCCCAGCTGGTACCGAGCTGCCCGGGCACCGACATTGCGCACCAGCAGAGTCTGCTGGGTGCTGACCTTGACTGGACACTTGGAGAAGTCCAGCTGGGCAGGGAAGTCCAGCACAGCTCGGGCACCAATGGCCCGAATTGGCACAACGATCCTTTCCCTTCCAGTGAGGCACACCAGCTCGTGGCAATAATCCTGCAGGAAAAGAAACTGGCTTAGCACAGGACATTTAGTGCCATTCCCATGGCAGAAGAAAAACCATTTCCTATACCCCTCCAAGGGCATCAATTTACCTATTGCACCCTCAAATGAACACTAAGTTCTACTACTAGGTCACATTTTAAAGGCACCAGCGCACTTTGCAAAATCTGTCTCAGTGGCATTCAGCTCTGGTGTCACTTGGCTCATACAGATAACAGCCCTAGGCCACCATCATTTTTACTCTAAACTTTAATGATGTTAAAGAATTCCTAAGCCCCTTCTAAGCAACATGGAGCTGGGGAACACAGGACATTGCTCTTTAGGCTTCTATATTCCCACTGTCTGAGAATAGGACAAAGTGTTCAACTGACTCTAAGCGGCAAAAGGAAGAGGAGAAAACAGCTGCACCCAAAGACATCCTGCACCTCTGGCCTGGTGCAGAAACATCAGTTGGCTCACAACTCCCCTCTAACTTTGCCTGTCCAACCAAGTCAGGAGAAGAACGGTGCTAAGAGGTAGCAGGATGCTGTTGGAAAGGGCCTCTCTTTGTTTCCCTGCAAGGCTTCCTCCCTTCCATGCCATGCCCTCAACCCTTCTGTATGAACAAGCCTCCAGATCAGAACATGAACCCTCCAGATCCCAGCACTGAGATCAGACTTGCCAGGGCCTCAGCACTGCTGTTCAAACCTCCTCGCAAAAGCACCTTTGGCACGGAATGGGTGCCAGCTGACAGAGCAAGCACAGGGACAGGCATGAAGACAGAGCCCCATCAGTGTCACTGCCACGGGCTCTGGGCTCACAGCTCTGCCTGCAGCTTGTACCTGCCCTACACCAGCTCCTTCAGGCAGGTGTCCAAGTGCCCTGCAGCTCAACCTCCTGCTGACCAAGGGCACCCAGGGCCCAGCGTGCCTGTGCCAGGCCGGGCTCACGGGCACAGCACATCCTCTGCCCTGGCCCTGCAGCTGTGCCATGCTCACTTGTGCTCTGGGACAGCACAGCTGCAAGGCTGCACAACAGAGGGGGTGAAAAAGCACCGGCTTTGCTCCAGCCCAGGGGCAGGCAGGGAAGCTGTTGGCAGTCCAGGAAGGAGGAAAGCTCTCTGACCTCTTTGTTCCTCTGGTGTTTTCCATCAGAATGAAACCCCTTCCACTGGACCTAGAGATGGCCCAACATCTATCAACAGCCCTCTGTCATTTTCATCCTCTTTCCCGTGCATCTTCCCTTGGCAATGCTCAGCAATGTGCAGGGAGGGGAAGCAGAGCCTGTCAGGCCTGGCTGCAGTGCCTGCCAGCAGTGCCAAGGTGTGACTGGCTGCAGGCTGCCTGCCCACGCCTGGAGCCCAGCTCACAGCATGCAATGGGCTGCAGCCAGAGTGCAGGGAAAACAATGGCTGTGGAGATCATTGTGTGCTTTGGCTCCTCCAGCCTCACCTTGTTCTTGCTGGGGGTGAAGCGGATGCGCACAGGCACAGAGGCGCCCGGCGGCACGGCACGGTACGCATCGCTGGAGCTCACCAGCTGGAAGTAAGGGGAGCTCTCCATGGAGACCTTCACCACGTGAAGAAACTGCAGCAAAGACATGAAATTATGATTTTGCCACTTGTGGAAACGGGACGAGAGGAGACCTGTCCATGCCCTGCTAACATCCCTCCCCTGCCCCTTTTCCAAAGCACTTTCAGCTGAGCAGGCACAGGCACATCATTCACAAGGCTGAACTTGAATCCCTTCTCTCTGGCTCCAGCATTTTGGCCAGGGGCAGTAGGGCAGTGCCTGCTGGGAAGGAAGGGCCGAGCAGGTCAGCACCAGCAGCATGGAGACACAGCACCTGAACCAAGTCACCTGCATATTCAACAAGGCCAAAAAACCTGCTGGCTTCTGCCTGCACACAGCCACAAAGTGGTCATGTTCCAGAGGGGGAATGTGCTACCTAAAAGCAAACCAGCCCATTTCTGTGGCGGAAGGAAGAAATTCCCTTCTAGCAGATCAGCTTTGGGTAGGGACCTTCTGGGGATACAGTCAGGCAGGCAGAGCAGCAAGACAGGAGACCAAACACTGTGGTCTTACTGGGAATAAAAGTAAACCTGAAAAGCAAAAGAAGGAATGAACACAGCAAGACAATCCCTAAAACAAGGAGATGGCAAAGAGAATTTAAATGGGCAGTAAAGCAGCAAGCAAGAATCATAAAACCATGAGAGCAACCAGCTTGCCAAAAGTGACAGAAACACAGACAGGCGGTGTCTATTGACCATGGGGCTTCAGAGGCATCTTCTGCCTGGAGAAACAGGACCAGCACTGACTGACAGTGTGGTTCCAGTATGAAAAGCCAATCTTGGCTCTCCAGGGCTTCCTGCTGCCTGTGCAGGCAAGCTGGGCTGCTGGGCATTCCTGCCTGCAGCCAGCAGGCCAGGTTTGGCCCTCTGGGGTACTCCATGCACAGCACACATGCATTTTCTTGCACACTGATCTCATCAACCCCTGAGCACCAAAATGCTCTCCAAAAGTCTAAACCAGGTGATTTGGACTCCCTCCTGTCTCCTCCCACCAGCCCACTCTTGGCACAAGCCTCACTTGAGAAAAAGTTTCCCGGACTGAAATTCAAATGGTCTCAAGTTTTCCTCTTTACAGTGGAACACAATTGACATTTTTCAACTTTTTCCCTCTCAGCTCTCTTGGGAAACTGCAAAACAATGCCAATTTCTTCAGGTGAAGGTGGAAACCTCCAGGAGCACATGCCTTTGGATGTGCTGTGCTTCTGCAAAGGGAAAGCAGAGCACCGTGTTGCTTTTGGAAAAGCTGAGCAGAGCTGGATGAAGCTGAGCAGGAGCCTCAAGTGGCACCTAAAGGCCTCTCACTGCTTCTGCTCCATCACTCTGATTGCAGGGCTCTTGCAGAACACGGTTCCTGCAGGGCCAATGCCATTAATGAGAAGTGATTCCAGCATAAAGTGCAGAAGGCTCAGCCCCTGAGCTTTGGCTGTGAGCTGCACAAAGGGAGCCAAACTGGCTGAGAGAGGCAGAGATTCCTACCAGGAGCCAAGATGAACCAAGGAGACACAGGGTGTGCTATAGAGCCAAGGCAAAGCATGAGAGCAGCTAAGAACTGTACAGCCCTCAACATTCCAGTCAATCCAGAGCTTTCAAGAGAAGGAAACTCCTTTGGGATAGACACCATCAACGCCTGGCCAAAATCTGGGGACAATTCCCAGCACAGGAAGATTTCCACCATCTTGCAGAAGAAGGTGCTGAGACATTTTCTTCTGCATGTGCTGCAGCAGATAACTTGCTTTGCTGTACACTGAGGGAATGAGAGCACTCTCCTCTTCCAGCACAGCGTTAAAGCTCTGGGTGCCAGCACTTACCTTGTCCTTATTCATGAGAGACAGCACCATTTCCGAGACCTCCTGAGCAACAAAGTTCTGAAATACCAGCTCTGGTGGGGAAACCCCAAACCAGCTCTGTTTCGGGGCAGCTGAAGGCACCTGGAGAGGAGAGAGAGCAGGGAGAGCTTCAGCTGCTGGGAGGAAGGTTCATGCAGGAGAATCTTCCACTGATCCCCAGTGAAGTACAGACTCTGAGGGAGCACGTCTGCCCAGCCCACACTGGGCAAACAGTGGCTCACCCACCTCTGCTCTGAGCTCATCCACAGCTGCTGGGCCACACAGAGCAGGCTCAAGCCAAGCTGCTCTTTCGGCATGGATTTCTCCAGGTTTCTTTCTCCAGAATGCCAGGCAGCACTTTCCTAAAACACAGCCCTGTGCCCATGCGGTCACAGAGCTCTGGGGCACTGACTGAGCACTCATGGAGTAAGTAAAACCCATGAATTTACAGGAGACTCCATGGGAAAGGATTTGGGATGTCTTTTACTCTGAGACAGGGAAACCGAGGCCCACACAACTGCAAATATCTTTTTTTGCTCTAGAACTTAGACATCAGTAAGAAGAGCACAGGACCAGAGCAGGTGTGAGAGATGAGGTGACATTTGGCTGAAGCCAAAAGGTTATTAAGCAAAAGAATGGAATTTGTTGGTTCTGTGTGTTTTTTGTGGTTTGGATTTGTTCAGGTTGGTTTGTTGAGTGTCACAGTGAGAGGGACAGGGTTGAAGACCTGACCAAAAGGAAGGAGGACGAGAAGGGAGCGGACAGAAAAGTTGGTGCTCAGCAGAGAATGGAAGCTCCTGAGTACCCATCCAACGGCAAAGGTCACAGGGACTAAGAAACACTTTCCTTTTGCTTTGATGATTCTGTTCCTTTTCATTGTATTTAGAAGTTAGTGTGTTCCAAAGAGAGGAAAAGGCAAAAATAAAAAGACAAATGAGATGAAAAGAAAAAGACAAGTGAGGTGAATGCTGAATGAGGATAAGTTTCAGTTATTTTCTCAGCAACTTGGGTAAAAGCAGAGTTGGTATCTCCTTTTTCAATGGCCTTTAAATGGGTGCTTTCTTGTCATTACTGAAACCTTATTTCATGCCATTGTAGAGGCACGTCTGGAATGACACAACAACAGCAAATGCTTCTGGAGCAGAGACATTGCTTGGAGAAAACTCTGCCCTGCTTTGTCTGCCTTCTCCAGCCACACTGCTGTCACTGCAGAGACACAAGCAGGTCTCCTCTGTGACTTCACAGCAGACACATTCCGCTGAAGGGAGTGGCTGCAGCACACTGTCCCTTAGCTGTGCCCTTCCCTGAGGTGTTCCCAAGGCTCCTCTCCAGGACAATCCTAAACCTGGATTGTGTTCCGTGTCTCTTGCTGCCAATTTCCTGCTCAACAGCCCACCTCAGTCACCTACCTGTTTGGACTGTGCTTTCTACTGAGCTAGTCCTGCCAGAAAAGCAGCTTTAAACACACCTCTGAGTAGGCACTGATCCAGACAAAGCACATCCATTCCCCTCTGCCCAGGGCCAGTCCCCTGTACATCTGGCAGCCTGCAAAATCTAACACCCTGTCAGGGTCCAACACATTGTTCCAGCCCAAAGCAGTAATGACATGTGTTTTGTTCAATCTGAAGTAATTCCTGCAGATCCTTGGCCTTCAAAGGCCAAGGCTGCCACTCTGCAGGGAATCCTGTGACCCCGAGCATTTGATGGTGACCACACCAAAGCAAGAGGTGGCTCCTTCAGCAGGAGAATGGCAAAGGGCAATTTTGGGCCTCTGTGTCCCCAGCCTTCCTCCCATTGTTTTAGCAATGGCAGCTGCACTCCAGCACACCCCAGCAGCTTCAGCAGAGGGTATTTGTGTTGGCTTAGTGCAGATCAGGACTCCCAGTCCACCACTCCCAGCACCTTGCAATGACAGCAGGACCTGGACACTGAGGCATTTTGCTGGAGGCAAGCCTGTCACAAACACACACCCTCTTCAAACTTCATGTTTGAAACAGAAAGGAAAAGAGCAGGAAAAGGCTACCTTTGGGCGAGTCTCACTCCTGTCTAGAAATGGGCCAAGTCTGGGCAGAATACTCCCCCCAGTGCTGGCCTCCTTCTTCCTGCTGAGAAACTTCTCCCTCTGGAACTTACAGGGAAGCAGCTGAAAGGCAAAAGTAAACCAGCTAGAGCCTCAGAGTTGTGCTTGTTCAGAAAGGCTTTTCTTCAACAAGTGACACTGGTGAATAACTTGTGATCACAGCCACTAGGACATTCCTGGAAGCCCTGGGAGTTTCCTGCTGAAATACTTAGCATCAGGGAATTAATAATACAGAGTGGAACACACATACTCCAGCCATATGGCTCTGTCCCATTGGCTTCTCCATGACTGGATGGGACATGGTTGGGCATTTCTGCTCTTTGGGCATTTGTTTCCTCTTACGTTTCATTGGATTGAGGCAGTGACCTTTCCAGAGAATGGGGAGGGGCTCTCAGAACTGCCTGAACTCCATCCCTGCACAACGCTCAGAACTCACAGCAAGGAGATATCGCTGCTGGATGAGTCCAAGAGATGCAAGAAAGGAACACTGTACCAAGAGTGAGGTGCACAGGAATGTCTCTAGGTTTTAGTTCTCCCTGTGAATTGTTTTCTCTGTCTGGGCTGACAGAGCCCTCCACAGAAGAAAACAGAGGCATCTCCTTGACAGAGCCTCAGCAGTGGGGCATCTTCAGCCAAGTGAGCTGCAGACAGCAAGGGACCTTTGTGGCCCTGGCTCCAGCGCTGCCTGCAGGGCTGCATCTGTGCCCACACAGGAGCTGGGAGAGAACAGCTGCTTTGGAAGCTCTTCCAGCTGGGACCAGCCGTGGCTCTCAAGGCTTTGGGCAGAGTTTGAGCTTCCCCCCCCCCCAACACGCCCAGGTGCCCAAGGGCAGCATGGTCAGAGCAGCACAGGTGAGTGGTGCCCAGCCTGACAGAAGGAATTCCTGTGGCACAGGGAAAGGGACAGAACACATGCTCAGGGCTTCAGCTGTACATTGGTTTCACTTGGCTCTGCTGGCACAGCCAGGCAAGACACAGCTGAAGCATCCCACAGTGTTCCCTATTGCACCAGGACAGCCCCAGCAACAGCAGCACAGCACAAAGGGCTGGGCAGGGGCTCTGCAGCTTCACAGCACTGCTGGACAACAGGGGCAGGGAGAGCAGGCACACCAGGGCAGTGCCAGCCTTAACACAGCCCCAGCGGGTACTCACAGCATTAGGCTTCAGCCCTTCCCTGGACAAAAGACGAGGTGTCGGTGTCTTCTTTGGCAATCCAGACGCCATTTCCAAGGGACGGTGTCGCAGGTGAGCGACAATGCCTCAACAAAACTGGAAGGAGCAACAATGGAACTCTGAAAATCCACAACCCAATTCATGGCAGATTCAAGGCATATTCTGGTGCTAAAAATGTTACATTACTTGAAAGTAGCTAAGTGCTTGTTTGGGGTAAGCAGCTAGTATAGTTAGGCCTCTAGTTGGACTTTATTTGAACTCGATGGCTACCTTGTGCAATTCAAAGGTAGATCATACTGAAACCTGGAGCTAAAAATCTGAACATTAATAACAGTTCAAACAGACAAAGCTGTAGCTTAAATATGACTCAAAAATAGCTAGAGTGGGCCTCCTCTTCTTTAGGCTAAAGCACCCTTGCTCTCTCAGCTGCTCCTCACAGCTGAGAGACTAATGAGAGACTGGAATGTTATGGCTAATGGCTGAAATATCATTATAAAGGACTTCCTGCCCATTGTGACAAAACTCGATAAAGAAGCTGCGACCACCCAAGCCCACCCTTCCCTGAAAATGCCTCCTGACTGGAACTTGGCACTGTGAGTTAAGCTGCCTAAGGGAACTTGAGACAAGATCAAGGTGACACTATTGTCCCATTAGCCCATGTCTGGGGAGAAGTAAACAAGGCTGAGGAGAAAAACCTATCCACAACTAAGCCAAACCCAGCAGCTGTCCTGAAAATCAGCTCTGTCTGCGTTCAGGCTGGGGAAGTCACAGCCACAGACTCTTCTGCTGAGGCCAGCTTTGCACACAAACCTCCCAGCAAAGACCTCCGCAGTGCCTCCAGACCCATTCCTGAGGCCTCGCACCAGACGACTGCAGGGCATGCAAGCTAACAGAACAAATCTGAAAATCCAGAACCCAACTCATGGCAGACTCAAAGGATATACGGGTGCTAAAGATTTTATATGATTTGAAAGTAGCAAGAGACAGAGTCCAACTTGCCCCACTCCTGGGAGGTACCTGGGCAAGGTATCACCTTGCCCAAATCTGCATTAATCCATTGGAGTCTTACATTTTGCCAGACCTCACCACAGAGAAGACCAGAAGAGCATTTAATGGTAGGCCAATGGGATCCATGGAATGGTGATATTTTCTACTAAATCTCTCTCTGTCACTCTCTTTCTCCTCCCCCCCTTTCCAACCTCCATTCCCTTCCCACTTTTTCTTTTCATTCTCTCTCTTTCTCCCTCACATTTACTGTTCCATAAAATCCAGACCATTGACTTTGGCATATGCTCTCCTTTGCACCTCAATACAGAGACATCTCCCTCAAAATTTTAAAACCCAGATGATAAAAACCCACTGAAACTTGAACAGAACTCATTCACCTTTAAGCAGTTTAAGCCCTTACCATAGGAAAAAAAATGTATAGACTACTATCTTTAGAAAATGTTGCATTTCTTCAGTAAGAAAAGCACAATCAGTAGTCCATTTATTGTTCATCCTCTCAGGCGTACATGTCAGTGAACTACTGCGCCAGAAGACTGGCATGATCACATCCTCTATTTCCCTTTGGCATTCTCTTTCAGAGCACAGATGAAACAAAACCAAAAAGTTCAACTTTAGTCGCTCTTTACCTTCAAATGAAATTCAGGACTCCCTAGCAGACACCAGTGTTCTGCACGCTGCGGAGCTTTTCGCAGAGGCCAATGCTCTGCACCTTTAGCAATTCTCTACGCCGACAATTCACCTGGCGAAGGGCCCGGTGCAGCCGCCTGCAGGAGCCCGGGCTGCGCACACCCAGCCAGGGCCGCGCTCTCAGGCAGCTGAGGCCGCGCCGCTGTCACAGGCGCTGAGGGCCCGGCCGCGGTTACCGGGCAACCGCGGCGCCGAGTGCGGGGCCGGGCGGGGCCGGGCCGGGCCGCAGGGCTTTGCAAAGGACATTGGCACTGCAGCGACTGACTGCAGTTTGGGGCTTCCCAAGAGTCTTTCTGTAACTAATGAAAGGTTAAAATGTGGTGACAAAGGCACCTATGCCAGGGCTGTACATTGCTCTTTGCAGCACTAGTATCCGACCCTGGCTGGAACAGCAGGAGGGGCTGAGGCAGCAGGGAAGGCGGCTCAGCCTGGAGAAAAGGAGGCTCAGGGGGGACCTTCTGGCTCTGCACAACTCCCTGACAGGAGGGGACAAGAGGCTGCTGCAAGTTCAGGCAGCGCCGGAGCCGCCTGGCTCCCCCTCTCCTCCCCCGCTCCGCCTCTTCCTCCCTCCCTCCTCCTCCTCCTCCTCCTCCGCTCCCGCAGCCCTCGCAGCCCCCGGCAGGGGCGGGGATGGAGCCGGGACAGGCCGGAACGCAGAGAGGCCTGGGGGGATGCCAGGACTGGGAGTGACTGGGCTGTACTGGGATCATCCTGGGAGCAGCTCCTGGGTGACTCAGTTCTACTGGGATCATCGTGGGATCACACTGGCAGTGAGGAGGAGCAGCGCGATGGCTCCAGCGCTGGGGCTGAGGGCGCTCCTGGGCGGCCAGGGGCGAGTGGGACCCCCGGCACCGGGACCCTGAACCGCCCCTGCCAGCACCGGGCCCCCCCTGCTCCCCTTAGCCTGCACGGGGACCCCCTGAATCGCCCTGTTCTGGACATCAGGTCTCGCTGCTCCCCTTTTCCCGGCCATCCCATGGCTCCCAGCCTCCAGACTTGGCGTAGGCCTGACTCTGGGACAACCTGGAACGCCTTGGTCTCCCATTCCTGCCTTTCCCAGGCACACCTTTCTGCAAAACCAGAGACAGCCTGAACTCCCCCATTCCGAACATCCCGGGTGTCCCCACTCTGGTCCCCCCTTTCTGGGAAACCCTGGACTCCCCTTTCCTGGGCTCAAGGACCCCCTGGAACTCCCTTCTACCTCTCCACGTCCCTGCCCACCCCCCCCATTCCCATGACCTTGAGACCCCCCTGGCACCCCCATTCCTGAGAACCCAGACCCCCCTGCATCTCTTCATCGAGCACCAATGCAACCTTTTCCCAGCCCCCAGCCCCACCCTTTTCTCTGGCCTGGGACCAGAAGTGCAACTGACTGAAAACAAATGTTACAGAAAGAAATAATTTTGCACCTTTTATTTACTATTGAAATACAATTTCCTCCCTTTCTCACAAATCTCCTCCCAGTGTCATTTAGCAGGGCTGTCAGAAAGTCCTTAATTCTGAGTGGGTGTTCCAAGCTGTAGCCACAAGGAAACAGGGAATGGGGATTTTCCTGCTCCTGGGAAATTTGACATCCTCAGCTGAGGAGAGGAGGAGGCACCAGAAGGAAAGGGCAGCTGGGCTTCATCTTTCCACAGGGAAGAGGGGGGGAAATCTCTCATCCTGTCTGCAGCTGCTCCCACAGGGATGTGAGGGCTGATCCCAGAGCCCTAAGGGTCACAGTCAGGGCTGCCCTCAGGGAATGCTCGCCTGGTATTGAGGGGCAGCGTGAGAGCGCCTGGATCTTGGGGCACCCAGCTGCCCCTCATGTTTGGAGGTGCCTGAGGAGGGCTGGGATGATGCCAGGGACATCCTGCAGTGACATCCCCTCTGTCCCGCTCTGGGTGAGCTCAGTCCCAAACCTGACCTTGATCCTGGTCTCAATCTCACTCCACGTTTAGACACACTCATAGTGTATTTAATCACATCCCAATTCCAAACTTGTCTAGCCCCAGACCACAACCCAACACCAGCCCAAAGCCAATCCCATGTCTAGCCTTAACCCCAATCCCAGCTCTAATCCAAATCTCAGCCCCAACTCCAAGCCAGCCCCAATTCCAGCCCCTTCCTAAATCCTCAGCCCCAAACCAAATCCCAGGTTCTGCCGTTCTGGGGGTTTGCGGGTGTCTCTGTCCCTCTGACCCCGATGATGGTGGGATCACTCCAGGGCTGAGAGGGACAGAGACTGCCCCGACCTCCGCAGGTGTGAGAAGGTCGGAGAGCCCCTCCAGCCCCAAGCACCCTCATCCGTGAGCAGCACCCCTGCCGTGTCCTTTCTCCGGTGACAGCACAGACAATTCTTAGTGCCCGGGTCTGTGCCCCGCACACAGCACTGCTCTGCGGCAACGGGGACACGGGAAACGGTGCCCGTCGTGTGTCCCCTTTGTGTTGCTGTGTGTCCTCCCATGTCCGGCTGTGTTCCCCCGGCCAGGGAGCTGCTCTGGCCCGGGATGGCCGGGCCCAGCCGCTGGGCCTCGCTGGTGGCGGGCAAGAGCCGGCCCGGGCTGCAGGACACGGCGGGGCTGCCCGGCTGGAAAGCAGCTCTGGCTCCCGCCAGGGAGCTGTGGGCCGGGGGCTGCCGGCTGTGCGGGAGGAAAGCCGCTGGGCCGGTCCCTAACGCTGCTCCGCAGAAAGGAAGGGGAGGAGGGAGCTGACAAATGAGCTCGAAATGTGGCAGTGCAGAGATGAAGGGACAAGTGCCCTTGGGGGCCACGGGTCGGTGCCAGCCCTCGGGCACGGCTCCGAGCGGCTCTTGAGCCGCATGAGGGCTGCCTGTAAGGATTGCAGGCGGCAGCCAAGAGCAGCAGCGCCGGCATTGCCAGCCGGGCCCCATGGCCATCTGCCCGTGCCTTCGCAGCCCGTGAGGGCCGCGGGCTCTGCAGCGCGGCTTCTGCCCCCACAGCCGGCCCCGAGCCTCAGGGCTGCCCCGCAGGCGCCGCGGGAGCAGCAGCGGCCTCAGGGCCTGGCCCGGGGTTCGATCTGCTCAGCCTGGGGGCAGAGACACAGCAGGGGGGAAGGAGCTCAAGGTGCACCAGGTGAAATAAACAGGGCCAGGAGCCTTCTTCTCCTTTTTAAATGCCTTTATTAAAAGCGATCAGCTCACCATTGGGCGGCTCGACGGGCGGGTCTGCAGCGCCCCGTTGTCTGCCAGGGCGACTCAGAGGAGGAGGATATGCACAGCTCTGTCCACTAGGGGCACAGCTGGGGGATGCGCTCCTCGTGGGAGCCTTTAGGGCATGGTGTCCCCGTCAGATGTTAGTTCGGTCCGCGTCTCGCTCCCCTCCCAGACCTGGCCCGGGGGATCTCGAAGACAGGGTGAGGAACGATGAAGGTTTCCAGCATCTCTTGCAGGCCCAGCACTCTGCTCCTCACATCCAGACATCACTCTAGTCTCTCAACTCTTAGGTGGCTCGTTGTTTTTGGGGTTTCTCCGTGAGTTTGGAGTCGGGGGTCCAGCAAAGCATTCTGGTCTTGGGAGTCACTTTGCATAACCCCCCCCACCTTCTCAGGTGTCTTCCCTAATCTGAGAAAGGTAAAACTTAGCCTCGGGCAAGGCTCTGCTAATACAAAAGGAGCAATTAGCCACAACAAACCGTGATTACAATACCAAAACACACAGAACTCGGGCAGGGCCAGTGATCTGGCTGCCTCTTTGTAACTTTTTCTCACAAAAAAATATTAACCGAATTTTTGTTCATAACACCAGGGAGCCCGGGGAGAGACAGGCTGTGAGACAAGGCTCTGCCCGTAATTTTAACAGTTTTTATTAACCTAATAACTATATACAACTAACTTAGTTCTTATATACAAGTAAAAAGTCAAGTTCCTTATGACATTGTCACAGGTGTTTCTCGCTTTGGGCAAGATGTCCCAGGGCGAGCAATGGGCGCTGAGTCCTTTCCAGCTGGCCGGGGCTGTTGATGTCTGGCGGAGCTGGAGAGGCTGCACGAGCCCTGGGGCCCATGAGACCTGTCAAGGAGCTGTGCCTGGCCGGTGCTCTCCTGAGGCGGCAGGGCCTGGGCGGTGAAGGACAAGGGTGAGCTGCCACAGGTGCTGGCCCCAGCGCACCAGGACTCAAGGTCTTGTCCCACACTGGGCATGGCCATTCTCCCACGTAACTCTGGCTCCAAGCTCAGTTGCCCCATGTGCCAGTCCTCCTGCTCCATTCTGCCCCTTCCTTCTTACCCCAGACGCAAAATACCCATGCCACATTACCCAGCTCACTACACAGAGCCCCACTCATCCCCCAGCTAGCACCCTGCAGATAATCAGCCCCCTGTCGTCACTGACCCCCTTGCCCCGACAGGGCCGTGTCTGACGCATCCTGTGTTCTGATCGCCGTGCGATGCTGGTCATTACGGCCCCTCGAGATGTGTCCATCACCGTGCAGCAGGGTCACACTAGGCTGAGGAGGAGAGGCCAGCTGGCTGCAATGCAGGGCCCAATCCAGCACCCCCCAATAATCCTCCTAACCCAGGTCTCCCTGGGGACTGAAGGCACAGATTCCTCCTGGATAGTCAGCAATGCTTAAAGCCTCAGTCACCATTCTGTGTCTCTACCTTCATCACACCTACCTTGTTGTGGTGTACCAGGAGACGCTGCAGCTGTGCACTTGTATGTGGGGAAGCCTTGATGTTCTGCATCGTGAAACTGCTGCTTTGATGGTCCCCAGAGATCTGAGGCATACGGGGGACACTGGCACAGACCAGCGGCCTCCTGTGGGATGGGACACAGGAGGCTCAGTGCCCAGCCCTGTGGCATGCAGGGCATCACCCTGCTGTGCCAGGGAGGGCACTAGCAGTGCTGCTTGCAGGGGCATGTCCCTGCCAGCTCCTGTCCACCTGCTGCAGGAGACCCAAGCCCATCCCACCAGGCTTGATCTATTGGCTCTGTCCCCACAGCAAGGTGTGCTGGCCATGGCCATGGCAGGTCCCTGTGCACAGGACACCAGCTGGCAGGAGCTGCGCTGTCCCAGCTGCAGGGATTGGTTTTGGGAACTCCTTTCACAGGAGGCACACAACTCCCCACCAAGCCTGAGCTCAGACTGAAAACAGACACAGCTCATCAGATGTGCTTTCAGCAACCTTGGGACAGAGAGGTGGGCCCGACAGGGCAGTGCAAGACAAGGAATGCAAAAGCCCCCAGCCCTGGGGCAAGCACTGGCCCTCCACAGCTGCCTTCTGCTCTCCTACCCTGCCCCGTCCCCCCAGGCTCCTCTGCCCCAGCACAGGTGCAGAGCCCTCCTTGCTGTGTCAGGGCTACCCTGCACCCCAGGCGCGGGGAATGTGTCCTCAGAGCCCTTACCTTTGGCTGGGCGGTGGCTCCTTGCAAGGGGGCATCGGATGCAAATACGGGAGTTTTTTGGGGTACCTGGGGAGGGCAGGAGTCACAGGTGTGTGGCAGGGGACAACGAACCTGTTCCTGTTGGAGGCAGCACCCCCAAAGCCATGGGATTGTAGCCCATGGCATCCCCCTGCCTGTAGCCCTTGGGATGAGCCCCCACAGGCCCTGCTGATGGGCAGGGCTGCAGAGGGGGCTCCCCACATCAGCCCCTCCCAAGCCGACACCGTCACCCCTGTGCCCAGCACAGCGGGTCACCGCTGGCACCCATCTCCCCCCATGCCAGCCCCGCTGCCCCCGATGCACGGGTGCTACTCACTGGCCAGGAACCTGCACGCTGAGCATGCGGTCACAGGACAGGCACGTGAAAGGGACTGGCAGCTGCCTAAGGAGGGTGAGGGAAGAGGGCGGGCTGAGCTCCTGGGGCCACAGGCCTGCAGCACACAGGCAGCAGCTCCCTGCAGCAGCCAGCTGCTGGGCAGGTCACTGCACAGGGTCACGGCCATTGCAGGGTGAACCGTGGGCTGTTGAGCATGTTTCTCCCCATCCCCAAGGTGCTGGCTGATGCCAGGTGAAGGGCACAGGCACCCATGCCACCATCTCAAGCAGCCCCTGCAGCGCTTTCAGCCCCTCTCTGGCACCAAAGTCCCTCCGTGTGCACAGGCAGGAGGGCAGGGCACGGCCCAGCTCAGGGACATAGTGTGTGACAGCCCTGCCTGGGAGGAGCAGTTGCCGTCTCTGTTCCCAAAGCCATCAGAATCTCCATCGCACTCACTTCTTAATCCCAGCGGCGTTTTCACGCAACAGCCTATCCTCGACTTCCTCCATGTTCCTGTTCCAGAAGTCCTCCAGGTGTTTACGGAAAGTCTTCAGCTCCAGGCGATCCAGCTGTGAACAGGTGCACAGCCTCAGCCAGCTGCTCCAGGATGTGACATGGAGCTCTCCAGGGAAAAGCCTGGAGCGGGATCCTCAGAGGGATGCTGCCGCAGGCTGTCAAGTCCCAAAGGTGCCAGTTCCTCATGGTGGGGTTGAAATACCCCTCACCTTGTCTTCAATTGCATTGCTGAACTGCTGCTGCATATTGTTCCAGTGCTGCTCCTGGCCTGAAATCTGGCTCTGCAACTCCTGCATTCTCTCATCCACCTCCTCCATGTTCTCTTCAAACTGGCTGCAATTGACTTTGCTGTCCAAGGCAGCTTTGTCCGCCTTCTAGCAGAGGGGAATGGCAGGAGAGCGGCGGGGAAAGGGATGAGGAATGCCAGTGTCCTGGTTTAGGACGAATTAGAGGAAATCTCCAAAAGGGAGCCCCCCAAACAAAACAAACCTCCAACCACCCCTCCCCCAACACCGGGTTTGGGAAGGAATTTCTCGGAGGAGCAAAGTGGAAAACAAAACCTATTTATTTACAAGTAACAAAAGAACACTCCCCAACACAAGAAAAGAAAAGAAAACAGACTGTGTTGTGAGGGCGCCAAGCTTCTCTCACAAGCTCCGGGTGTCCTGGACGTCTCAGGTCAGGTCCGGAGCCAGTCCAGCATCTTCAGGGGAGGGTAAGAAAGAGGGAACAAAAGAAAAGGAAAAAAAAAAAGCGCAAAAAGCAGAAAGCAAGCAAGCAAAGCGGCTAGCCAAGCCAAGCAGCCAAAAGCCAAAAGCAAAAAAAAAGGACCTGGTCAAACACTCCGCCCCTCTCTTCCCCGCCCCGCCGCAGCAAGACGGCCGGGGAGGGGGGGGAAGAGAGAAAAGGCACAGCTGCCAGACACAACACACGATATTGGGATAACGGCTGTCAACCAACAACAGCCAGGCAGGGCCAGCGTGTGAGGGGCAGAGGGAGGAGTGCTTCCTCCAGGCCATCATGCCCCTTTCAGGCTGCTGTGGCCCCATTTGCCCCATCACCCTGGTGAGCTTGGTCCCACCATGTGAAGGGTGAGGGACCCCATGAGCTCAGGAAATTCCCTCTCCCAAGGGGACAATTTCTGCCACCCAGCCCCCAAGGGACAAGGGGCATTTGTCACCCTGCCTGGGAAGCCCTGGGCTGGCACAGAGGCCCCTTAGACTGTACCATGTCCATGGCAGCCATCATGTCCTGCTGATCTGCTTTGTCCTTCTGCAGCTTCTCCAGGAACTGGGACAGCATCTTTCAGCACAGAAAGGAACCCATGACACCACAGCAAGATTGGGGCACACCCCAGGATGTAGGAGCACACTCCTCTCCCCCTGTCTGCACACACTCTGTCCCTGATTTGTCACAAGCCTTCTGCCCAGTTGGGTCTGTCAGAGACGAGCAAAATGGATGACAAACAGGGTGAACAAAAGGGTGATAGAAGCAATGAGCAAAGCAATGATAAAAAGGACGAGCAGCCAGCAGGCTCCTTCTCCTTCCACATCCCTTGCAGGACTGAGGCCCTCCTCAACACAACTCCTGTTGCCAGGCAATGCACCCCACTCCACTCCTGGGACCCAGTGGGGCCCATGAAGTCATAGATTAATGGAGCCTTGGAATGGCATGGGCTGGAAGGGACCTAAAAGATCATCTCGTTTCACCCCCTGTCAGGGACAGGTAAAGGAACATTTTCCACTAGACCTGGTTGCGGCAAGATCCCATCTAAGCTGGTCTTAGACACTTCCAGGAATGGGGCAGGCTCTGTTAAGGCATCACCATGCTCACAAGGAAGAATTTCTTCCCAATATCCCACCTATCTCTCCCCTCTGTCATTGTGACGCCATTTCCATGCCAAGCCCTTGTACAAAGTCCACCTCCAGCCCTTTGATAGTCCTTTTAATTCCAATAAAGTGCTCAAAGTTCTCCCAGGAGAGTACAGCCTCATTGTTTTTCTTTTGATCAGTTTAAGATGTGCGTCACATCTGAGCCAGTTCCCCCACTGCTGCAAACCCTCAGCCTGGTTTGGAGCATCCATTGGGATCAGCCTTTGCCAGGGGGGCTGTGCATGAGCCCCTGGCTGAGCTATGGGGTTGTTGGGGCTCAGAATCCTTTCTTCTCAGGAGTTCGGGCAAAAAGTCTCTGTGGGTGAAGCCTTTGGACATTTTCCTTCAAGTCAGGTTTTATGTCAGCTTGACAGTCCATAAAGAAGACAATGACAAAATTTCTCCTGCCAATGTCCCCAAGACTGTTGGGGAAGACAGATCAAGTTCTTCCCTTCAATACCTGCCATTTACTAAACGTTCTACTTTAGGTGTCCACAGAGCCCCAGAATTACCTTGGGCCGCCTTGATTTGTTACTGAGCTCTCAAGGTAGCGCTGACTGTTCCATTAACTGCCACTTTTGCAAAATTTGCTCCACTTTCAGCGAGGTTTTATTGTCCCCTGGGGAATGGCCTGGGGTGACAGGGACAGGGACAACCCTCCCAAGCCCCTCCCAAGCATCCCCCAGGGCAAGAGGCACAGAGACCCCTTGAGCATCTCCTGGGCACTGGACAAAATAAACTTGGCAGAAATCAAACTTAACTCTGCATAAATCACTTTGAAGAATATTTGCTCTTCCCACAAGTAACTTGTGATGGAAATGCAAACAAATCCCAAATATGAATAAACCGACAATCCAAGCAGTGATGTGGCAATTCCAAGTTTCATTGGTTCCTGCACAGCTCCAGCTCAGCTGCTGGCAGGTTCTGATAGAAGAAAAGAGAAAAACTGGCCCAATACAGATTATTAAAAGGAAGGGGAAGTTCTGTGTAGCTGTCACAAAGGTGACAGGGATCAAGAGAAAAATGATTCTCACATTTGGCAAAGAACCCAAGCCTGGGAATTCAGGAGATATTCAGGAATTTAGGTACTTGAGCTGGGCTTCTTGTAGGAAGGACTTTCAGCAGCCTTATGTTCCTCACCGTGGGGTGAATGAACCTTGTCAGTCTCGCTGGTAACATTTGCTCCCTTTCCTCCAATGATTTTAACACACTTTTCAAGGAAGGACAACAAAATATTTTCTTTTCACTGGCTACCCACAACAGCCATTTTCCTCATCAGTTCTCCCATAAGTTGCTCAGAGGAAGCTGTGTCCAAGTTTCCAAGAGTTCCTCCAGAGAGAACCACAACCTCCTCAGAGGACGGGAACCATGCTGTTGTCAAAGGCACCTGGGGACAGACAACAGTGCCCTGAACTCACTGTGCCAAAATCATGTGGCAATCTGGTTAAGAAAATTGTTAGAGAGATGCCTCAGCCCCAATTAAGGCGCTAACGAGACCAAATCCAAAGTGGATTTTATTGAACAGTAAATGTGGGGTAGAGAGAGAGCTGGAAAGAAAGAGAAAAGGGGGGGAGAGCAAGGGAGTGACAGGGACAGAGACCTCCCCTTGAGCAGGTGTAAGAGTCTGTCCGAATTTTCCCTCATCTGCCTCACGATCATCATTTGAGGACCACTGAAGAGAAGATCCCCCCCGTCTCCTCTGTAGGAGAAAGTCATATGCCACAAGGCCCTGAGACCTGAGAGCATTGCTAAGCTACTGTTTCCACAAGTGTTGTTTGCTGTATGCTACACCGAGCCCAATGAGAAGAAGGGGGCACCGTGCCCTTTTTGCAACAACAGCCTTGGAAGCTGCCCCACCTCTCGGTCTGGCTGGACTTCTCCTGAGTGGTGGAACCCTGCAGAAGACCCCTCTCACTCGTTTGCAACCACCGTGACACACAGACTGAGATGTAAGAAGCCTCTTCATCAAGAGACCGAGACATCAAACCCCCATGTGAGAAGTCCCCCTCTTATACTTTCCAAGGACTGGGACTGAGACCCCCAACCCGGGGGAGGTGTGTGGGGAGAGGCAAGCTGACCAAAGCGAGATGGATGTTGCAGGTGTGAGCATTGGGCCACAAAAACAATGGCTCATGCCCACTGCCGAACATGGACTGTGTGTACCCTTTGGAAGCACCATTCTTTCCCCAAAACTACCTTTTGATTTGGTTGCAAAATTCATTCTCCCTTCCCCCATTGGAAAAGAGTACAATTGGGGTCCAGATGAACTGCGCCTCTGAGATCTCCCCGACGTAACAGGTGGATCCTCAAGTGGACTGGACCAAAGGACTTCATCTTTACGTTTGGTAGCTATATCCCTCTCTCTCTCTCTCTCTTTTCTCTCTATTTCTCTGTATTTTTCTCTCCCTTAATCCCTCTATCGCATTTTGTTGTGGTCATTCAATAAAGGTGTGTTTGTTTTGATTATTACTGCAAATAATAATCAATCCTGATTATTATTTGCAGTAATAATCAATCCATGAGATCAATCTTAAGGATGGATCGTGACGCTGGGGTTACTGGGAGCTACCAGGCCCATGCTGGGAGCTCTCTGTGCACACACTGGGAGCAACTGGGAATGACAGGATGCATGCTAGTGACAATTGGGATGTCCTGGCAGTGACTGGGATAAAACTGGGGGCAGCTGAACCATGCTGAGGTAACTGGGAGTGCCTGGCGATGACTACGAGAATGTTCAGGGCAGCTGGGATATACTGGGAGTGCCTGAGACCATGCAGGCGATGACTGGGACTGGACTGGGAGCCACTGGGAGCCACTGGGAGCGTGCTGCGGGGAACTGGGACCATGCTGGGGGCAACTGGGGGCAAGTGTGAATGACTGCGGCCCTGCTGGGAGAGACTGGCATCATACTGGGAGTTACTTGGGGCTACACTAGGGGCAACTGGGAGAACTGGGAACACACTGGATCAAAGGGGGAGCAACTGAGACCAACTGGAACTGTGCCAGAGGCAAATTGCATCATAATAAAGAATGACTGGGAGCAACTGGGATCATACTAGGAGCAGCTCCTGGCTGACTCAGTTCTACTGGGATCATCCTGGGATCATCCTGGGAGTGAGGAGGAGCAGTGCGATGGCTCCAGCGCTGGGGCTGGGGGCGCTCCTGGGGGGCCAGGGGGGAGTGGGACCCCTGGCACCAGCACCCCCCTGCTCCTCCTATCCTGCACAGGGACCCCCTGAATCCCCCATTCTAAACATCAGGACCCCCCGCTCCCCTTTTCCTGGCCTTCCCATGGCTCCCAGCCTCCAGACTTGCCATGGGCATCACCCTAGGATGCCCTGGAGCACCTTGGATCCCCATTCTTGCCTTTCCCAGCCCCCAGCCCCACTTTCTGCAAAAACAGAGACCCCCTGAACTCCCCCTTCCCGAACATGCCGAGTGTTCCCACCCTGGTCCCCCCTTTTTGGGAAACCCTGGACTCCCCTTTTCCTGGGCTCAAGGACCCCCTGGAACTCCCTTCTACCTCTCCACGTCCCTGCCCCTGTCTCCTGTCCCTCAGCTGTCCCCTGTCCCTCGGCTCTGTGGGGCCAGGGACAGCAGCAGGACCCAGGGCAGCCCTGGGGGAGAACAACCCTGAGCCCCAGCTGGGCCAGTTCCCCCCAGGTCACTCCCAGCATGGGCCCTGTGGCTCCCAGTCACCCCCAGGATGGTCCCAGTCACTTCCAGTTACACTCAGTGTGATCCCAGTATCATCCCAGTCACTCCCAGTATGATCCCAATATGATCCCAGCATGGTCCCAGCACAGTCCCAGCTCTTCCCATTCACCCCTACCATAGTTCCAGGCACTCCCAGTATGGTTCCAGTCCTTCCCAGTATGATTCCAATATGAACCCAGTCACTCTCAGTACAGTGCCATTTGCCCCCAGTATGATTCCAGTCACTCCCAGATACTCCCAGTATCATTCCAGTAACTTTAAGCTTCCTCTGTGGTCCCAGTCACTCCTGGTCTCCCCCAGTATATCCCAGTTGTCCTTAACGTGTTTCCACTCACTCCCAGTTGCTCCCAGTAGTTTCTAGCATTATTCCAGTTGCTCATAACCACTCCCAGTCACCTCCAACATGATTCCTGTCACTTCCTGTATATCCCAGTTGCCCCAGCATGGTCCCAGTTGCCCTCAGCCTGCTCCCAATCACTTCCAGTATGATTCCAGAAGGATCCCAGTCACACTCAGTATGGTGCCAGTTGCTCCCAGTATGATCCCATTTGTCCCCAGCATGTCCCCATTTCCTCCCAGTGTGATCCCAGTTGCCTCTAGCACAGACCCAGTCCCTCTCAGTATGATCCTACTCTGATGCCATGATAATGCCAGTTGCTCCTAGTATGGTCCTGGTTGCTCCCAGTTGCTCCCAGTCTGATCCCAGTTGCTCCCAGCGGCCCTGTGTTATGCTTTGGAGGGGGAGGAAATTTAGGGAAGTGATGCAAAGTTTTTTGTGTATCTGACAGTCTGTTGAGCTACTGAAAAGCTAGACACGCTTTTGTGAAACACACATGGTAAAGATGAAAAAATTCAGAAACTTTTTTTCTTTGTTGGTCGGCAGGGAGCTGCTGGGTTTGGCTTCTGCTCTGTGTCTGGGCTGGGCTGGCAGTCTTGCTGCAGGCTGGGCTTCTTTTCTATTTCCTGGGCTGCTTGCTGGCTTCTCTCTCCATGGGCTCTGGTTTGGCCGGGCTGGGCTTCAGCAGCTGCCGGGCAAGGAGACAGGGGAGGCTGCGGAGCTTTAGCCAGAGCAGGGCTGGCTGTGGCTGTGAAGATCTCGCTGTCAGGCTGCTGCTTCTTCTTCTTCTTAGCATGGCTGAGACCAGAGACTTCTGTGGCTGGTGTAGAAAACTAAACACTAACTATAAAGCTGATCTGAACACAACTGAGCCACAGCTTTCTGTTACAAGTTATTGGTGGGTTAGGTAGGCCTCATGCGTGATGTTAAGTTTTTCAGTACTTCAGTCTTCTTCTGAGTGAGAGAAAAGAACAAAATGCAAGGATATAAAAAACAATATGAAGACACTAAAGTCAATAAAGAAGAAGTTAAGTCCTAGATGAGAGGGCTGAGAAGATGCTTTGTTTTTAGAGCTGAAATCTTCTTGTAAGCTGTAAAGGAGAGGAATAGTGGATTTGTTTTTACTAAAAATCTGTGGGTCTGCTCGTAGATAAAACTAGCTCTGGAAGATAAAAGAAACAATGGGAAGGATTCCACTGATCGATGAAGGGAAAAAGATATTTGCTTTTACAAATACACTTTAGGTTTGCAGATAAACAAAATAAGCCATTGAGAAATGAAAGAAACAATGGGGAAGAAAAACCCCTAAACTCCGTAAGAATTAAAAACTAAAAGGGAGGGTTATACATTAGAGGGAAATCTTTGGGAAATCTTCGGAGTCAGGCGTATCAGGGCATCTGTACCTCTCAAGCACCTCAGCCAAGGGGAAAGAGAGAAGGGAAATGTGGCCAGGAAATTAGGATAAAAAGAAGGCTGCATCCTCCAAAAATTCAAAGATCCCAGGGGAATGCCCCATGGCCTCTCCCTTTATTGGAATAAAGCCAGAAAGGACTCCTCTGTCTTCTTTGTGAACAAAAACTTCTGGTGTTTCTGGATTAATTTTCCTAACAACAAGAAAATACTCTTTTTCTTCATAACGCATAAAACTATAAGGAGATTAAATGTTCAAATTGACATCAAATAAAGGCTTCTATGTTAAAGTAAGCAGATATTAAAATAGCTGTAATTCCATGAGAAGTTCGAACAGAGAAAGAGTAGTCTTGTGCTTCAAAAAACGAAGAAGGGGCTGGGAAAATGTTGAGTTGGTGCCGGATAAAGGGGTGTAGGGGGGTCTCAGTACTGAGCAAAGGGGTAAAATGGTATCAGGGTTCTCAGGAATGGGGGTGCCAGGGGGGTCTCAGGGTCATGGGAATGGGGGGGGTGGGCAGGGACGTGGAGAGGTAGAAGGGAGTTCCAGGGGGTCCTTGAGCCCAGGAAAGGGGAGTCCAGGGTTTCCCAGAAAGGGGGGACCAGAGTGGGGACACCAGGGATGTTCGGAAAGGGGGAGTTCAGGCTGTCTCTGGTTTTGCAGAAAGGTGTGCCTGGGAAAGGCAGGAATGGGAGACCAAGGCGTTCCAGGTTGTCCCAGAGTCAGGCCTACGCCAAGTCTGGAGGCTGGGAGCCATGGGATGGCCGGGAAAAGGGGAGCAGCGGGACCTGATGTCCAGAACAGGGGGATTCAGGGGGTCCCCGTGCAGGCTAAGGGGAGCAGGGGGGTTCCGGTGCTGGCAGGGGCGGTTCAGGGTCCCGGTGCCGGGGGTCCCACTCGCCCCTGGCCGCCCAGGAGCGCCCTCAGCCCCAGCGCTGGAGCCATCGCGCTGCTCCTCCTCAATGCCAGTGTGATCCCACGATGATCCCAGTAGAACTGAGTCACCCAGGAGCTGCTCCCAGGATGATCCCAGTACAGCCCAGTCACTCCCAGTCCTGGCATCCCCCCAGGCCTCTCTGCTTTCCGGCCTGTCCCGGCTCCATCCCCGCCCCTGCCGGGGGCTGCGAGGGCTGCGGGAGCGGAGGAGGAGGAGGAGGAGGAGGGAGGGAGGAAGAGGCGGAGCGGAGAAGGAGAGGGGGAGCCAGGCGGCTCCGGCGCTGCCTGAACTTGCAGCAGCCTCTTGTCCCCTCCTGTCAGGGAGTTGTGCAGAGCCAGAAGGTCCCCCCTGAGCCTCCTTTTCTCCAGGCTGAGCCGCCTTCCCTGCTGCCTCAGCCCCTCCTGCTGTTCCAGCCAGGGTCGGATACTAGTGCTGCAAAGAGCAATGTACAGCCCTGGCATAGGTGCCTTTGTCACCACATTTTAACCTTTCATTAGTTACAGAAAGACTCTTGGGAAGCCCCAAACTGCAGTCAGTCGCTGCAGTGCCAATGTCCTTTGCAAAGCCCTGCGGCCCGGCCCGGCCCCGCCCGGCCCCGCACTCGGCGCCGCGGTTGCCCGGTAACCGCGGCCGGGCCCTCAGCGCCTGTGACAGCGGCGCGGCCTCAGCTGCCTGAGAGCGCGGCCCTGGCTGGGTGTGCGCAGCCCGGGCTCCTGCAGGCGGCTGCACCGGGCCATTCGCCAGGTGAATTGTCGGCGTAGAGAATTGCTAAAGGTGCAGAGCATTGGCCTCTGCGAAAAGCTCCGCAGCGTGCAGAACACTGGTGTCTGCTAGGGAGTCCTGAATTTCATTTGAAGGTAAAGACGGACTAAAGTTGAACTTTTTGGTTTTGTTTCATCTGTGCTCTGAAAGAGAATGCCAAAGGGAAATAGAGGATGTGATCATGCCAGTCTTCTGGCGCAGTAGTTCACTGACATGTACGCCTGAGAGGATGAACAATAAATGGACTACTGATTGTGCTTTTCTTACTGAAGAAATGCAACATTTTCTAAAGATAGTAGTCTATACATTTTTTTCCTATGGTAAGGGCTTGAACTGCTTAAAGGTGAATGAGTTCTGTTCAAGTTTCAGTGGGTTTTTATCATCTGGGTTTTAAAATTTTGAGGGAGATGCCTCTGTATTGAGGTGCAAAGGAGAGCATATGCCAAAGTCAATGGTCTGGATTTTATGGAACAGTAAATGTGAGGGAGAAAGAGAGAGAATGAAAAGAAAAAGTGGGAGGGGGATGGAGATTGGGAAGGGGGGGAGGAGAAAGAGAGTGACAGAGAGAGATTTAGTAGAAAATATCACCATTCCATGGATCCCATTGGCCTACCATTAAATGCTCTTCTGGTCTTCTCTGTGGTGAGGTCTGGCAAAATGTAAGACTCCAATGGATTAATGCAGATTTGGGCAAGGTGATACCTTGCCCAGGTACCTCCCAGGAGTGGGGCAAGTTGGACTCTGTCTCTTGCTACTTTCAAATCATATAAAATCTTTAGCACCCGTATATCCTTTGAGTCTGCCATGAGTTGGGTTCTGGATTTTCAGATTTGTTCTGTTAGCTTGCATGCCCTGCAGTTGTCTGGTGCGAGGCCTCAGGAATGGGTCTGGAGGCACTGCGGAGGTCTTTGCTGGGAGGTTTGTGTGCAAAGCTGGCCTCAGCAGAAGAGTCTGTGGCTGTGACTTCCCCAGCCTGAACGCAGACAGAGCTGATTTTCAGGACAGCTGCTGGGTTTGGCTTAGTTGTGGATAGGTTTTTCTCCTCAGCCTTGTTTACTTCTCCCCAGACATGGGCTAATGGGACAATAGTGTCACCTTGATCTTGTCTCAAGTTCCCTTAGGCAGCTTAACTCACAGTGCCAAGTTCCAGTCAGGAGGCATTTTCAGGGAAGGGTGGGCTTGGGTGGTCGCAGCTTCTTTATAGAGTTTTGTCACAATGGGCAGAAAGTCCTTTATAATGATATTTAAGCCATTAGCCATAACATTCCAGTCTCTCATTAGTCTCCCAGCTGTGAGGAGCAGCTGAGAGAGCAAGGGTGCTTTAGCCTAAAGAAGAGGAGGCCCACTCTAGCTATTTTTGAGTCATATTTAAGCTACAGCTTTGTCTGTTTGAACTGTTATTAATGTTCGGATTTTTAGCTCCAGGTTTCAGTATGATCTAAGTTTGAATTGCACAAGGTAGCCATCGAGTTCAAATAAAGTCCAACTAGAGGCCTAACTGTACTAGCTGCTTACACCAAACAAGCACTTAGCTACTTTCAAGTAATGTAACATTTTTAGCACCAGAATATGCCTTGAATCTGCCATGAATTGAGTTGTGGATTTTCAGAGTTCCATTGTTGCTCCTTCCAGTTTTGTTGAGGCATTGTCGCTCACCTGCGACACCGTCCCTTGGAAATGGCGTCTGGATTGCCAAAGAAGACACCGACACCTCGTCTTTTGTCCAGGGAAGGGCTGAAGCCTAATGCTGTGAGTACCCGCTGGGGCTGTGTTAAGGCTGGCACTGCCCTGGTGTGCCTGCTCTCCCTGCCCCTGTTGTCCAGCAGTGCTGTGAAGCTGCAGAGCCCCTGCCCAGCCCTTTGTGCTGTGCTGCTGTTGCTGGGGCTGTCCTGGTGCAATAGGGAACACTGTGGGATGCTTCAGCTGTGTCTTGCCTGGCTGTGCCAGCAGAGCCAAGTGAAACCAATGTACAGCTGAAGCCCTGAGCATGTGTTCTGTCCCTTTCCCTGTGCCACAGGAATTCCTTCTGTCAGGCTGGGCACCACTCACCTGTGCTGCTCTGACCATGCTGCCCTTGGGCACCTGGGCGTGTTGGGGGGGGGGAAGCTCAAACTCTGCCCAAAGCCTTGAGAGCCACGGCTGGTCCCAGCTGGAAGAGCTTCCAAAGCAGCTGTTCTCTCCCAGCTCCTGTGTGGGCACAGATGCAGCCCTGCAGGCAGCGCTGGAGCCAGGGCCACAAAGGTCCCTTTTTGTCTGCAGCTCACTTGGCTGAAGATGCCCCACTGCTGAGGCTCTGTCAAGGACATGCCTCTGTTTTCTTCTGTGGAGGGCTCTGTCAGCCCAGACAGAGAAGACAATTCACAGGGAGAACTAAAACCTAGAGACATTCCTGTGCACCTCACTCTTGGTACAGTGTTCCTTTCTTGCATCTCTTGGACTCATCCAGCAGCGATATCTCCTTGCTGTGAGTTCTGAGCGTTGTGCAGGGATGGAGTTCAGGCAGTTCTGAGAGCTCCTCCCCATTCTCTGGAAAGGTCACTGCCTCAATTCAATGAAACGTAAGAGGAAACAAATGCCCAAAGAGCAGAAATGCCCAACCATGTCCCATCCAGTCATGGAGAAGCCAATGGGACAGAGCCATATGGCTGGAGTACGTGTGTTCCACTGTGTATTATTAATTCCCTGATGCTAAGTATTTCAGCAGGAAACTCCCAGGGCTTCCAGGAATGTCCTAGTGGCTGTGATCACAAGTTATTCACCCGTGTCACTTGTTGAAGAAAAGCCTTTCTGAACAAGCACAACTCTGAGGCTCTAGCTGGTTTACTTTTGCCTTTCAGCTGCTTCCCTGTGAGTTCCAGAGGGAGAAGTTTCTCAGCAGGAAGAAGGAGGCCAGCACTGGGGGGAGTATTCTGCCCAGACTTGGCCCATTTCTAGACAGGAGTGAGACTCGACCAAAGGTAGCCTTTTCCTGCTCTTTTCCTTTCTATTTCACATGAAGTTTGAAGAGGGTGTGTGTTTGTGACAGGCTTGCCTCCAGCAAAATGCCTCAGTGTCCAGGTCCTGCTGTCATTGCAAGGTGCTGGGAGTGGTGGACTGGGAGTCCTGATCTGCACTAAGCCAACACAAATACCCTCTGCTGAAGCTGCTGGGGTGTGCCGGAGTGCAGCTGCCATTGCTAAAACAATGGGAGGAAGGCTGGGGACACAGAGGCCCAAAATTGCCCTTTGCCATTCTCCTGCTGAAGGAGCCACCTCTTGCTTTGGTGTGGTCACCATCAAATGCTCGGGGTCCCAGGATTCCCTGCAGAGTGGCAGCCTTGGCCTTTGAAGGCCAAGGATCTGCAGGAATTACTTCAGATTGAACAAAACACATGTCATTACTGCTTTGGGCTGGAACAATGTGTTGGACCCTGACAGGGTGTTAGATTTTGCAGGCTGCCAGATGTACAGGGGACTGGCCCTGGGCAGAGGGGAATGGATGTGCTTTGTCTGGATCAGTGCCTCCTCAGAGGTGTGTTTTAAGCTGCTTTTCTGGCAGGACTAGCTCAGTATAAAGCACAGTCCAAACGGGTAGGTGACTGAGGTGGGCTGTTGAGCAGGAAATTGGCAGCAAGAGACACGGAACACAATCCAGGTTAAGGATTGTCCTGGAGAGGGGCCTTGGGAACACCTCAGGGAAGGGCACAGCTAAGGGACAGTGTGCTGCAGCCACTCCCTTCAGCGGAATGTGTCTGCTGTGAAGTCACAGAGGAGACCTGCTTGTGTCTCTGCAGTGACAGCAGTGTGGCTGGAGAAGGCAGACAAAGCAGGGCAGAGTTTTCTCCAAGCAATGTCTCTGCTCCAGAAGCATTTGCTGTTGTTGTGTCATTCCAGACGTGCCTCTACAATGGCATGAAATAAGGTGTCAGTAATGACAAGAGAGCACCCATTTAAAGGCCATTGAAAAAGGAGATACCAACTCTGCTTTTACCCAAGTTGCTGAGAAAATAACTGAAACTTATCCTCATTCAGCATTCACCTCACTTGTCTTTTTCTTTTCATCTCATTTGTCTTTTTATTTTTGCCTTTTCCTCTCTTTGGAACACACTAACTTTTAAATACAACGAAAAGGAACAAAATCATCAAAGCAAAAGGAAAGTGTTTCTTAGTAACGATTCAGCTGAGCTGAGGGTGTCTCCCTCCCTGAGAGCCAAGCGCACACACACACCCTCTGAGAAAATGGCAATCTTTGTATCCCCTTTGTACCCGGCTGGGGCGGTGCCTGTGCCCTTTGCCATTGGATGGGTACTCAGGAGCTTCCATTCTCTGCTGAGCACCAACTTTTCTGTCCGCTCCCTTCTCATCCTCCTTCCTTTTGGTCAGGTCTTCAACCCTGTCCCTCTCACTGTGACACTCAACAAACCAACCTGAACAAATCCAAACCACAAAAAACACACAGAACCAACAAATTCCATTCTTTTGCTTAATAACCTTTTGGCTTCAGCCAAATGTCACCTCATCTCTCACACCTGCTCTGGTCCTGTGCTCTTCTTACTGATGTCTAAGTTCTAGAGCAAAAAAAGATATTTGCAGTTGTGTGGGCCTCGGTTTCCCTGTCTCAGAGTAAAAGACATCCCAAATCCTTTCCCATGGAGTCTCCTGTAAATTCATGGGTTTTACTTACTCCATGAGTGCTCAGTCAGTGCCCCAGAGCTCTGTGACCGCATGGGCACAGGGCTGTGTTTTAGGAAAGTGCTGCCTGGCATTCTGGAGAAAGAAACCTGGAGAAATCCATGCCGAAAGAGCAGCTTGGCTTGAGCCTGCTCTGTGTGGCCCAGCAGCTGTGGATGAGCTCAGAGCAGAGGTGGGTGAGCCACTGTTTGCCCAGTGTGGGCTGGGCAGACGTGCTCCCTCAGAGTCTGTACTTCACTGGGGATCAGAGGAAGATTCTCCTGCATGAACCTTCCTCCCAGCAGCTGAAGCTCTCCCTGCTCTCTCTCCTCTCCAGGTGCCGTCAGCTGCCCCGAAACAGAGCTGGTTTGGGGTTTCCCCACCAGAGCTGGTATTTCAGGACTTTGTCGCTCGGGAGGTCTCGGAAATGGTGCTGTCTCTCATGAATAAGGACAAGGTAAGTGCTGGCACCCAGAGCTTTAACACTGTGCTGGAAGAGGAGAGTGCTCTCATTCCCTCAGTGTACAGCAAAGCAAGTTATCTGCTGCAGCACATGCAGAAGAAAATGTCTCAGCACCTTCTTCTGTAAGATGGTGGAAATCTTCCTGTGCTGGGAATTGTCCCCAGATTTTGGCCAGGCGTTGATGGTGTCTATCCCAAAGGAGTTTCCTTCTCTTGAAAGCTCTGGATTGACTGGAATGTTGAGGGCTGTACAGTTCTTAGCTGCTCTCATGCTTTGCCTTGGCTCTATAGCACACCCTGTGTCTCCTTGGTTCATCTTGGCTCCTGGTAGGAATCTCTGCCTCTCTCAGCCAGTTTGGCTCCCTTTGTGCAGCTCACAGCCAAAGCTCAGGGACTGAGCCTTCTGCACTTTATGCTGGAATCACTTCTCATTAATGGCATTGGCCCTGCAGGAACCGTGTTCTGCAAGAGCCCTGCAATCAGAGTGATGGAGCAGAAGCAGTGAGAGGCCTTTAGGTGCCACTTGAGGCTCCTGCTCAGCTTCATCCAGCTCTGCTCAGCTTTTCCAAAAGCAACACGGTGCTCTGCTTTCCCTTTGCAGAAGCACAGCACATCCAAAGGCATGTGCTCCTGGAGGTTTCCACCTTCACCTGAAGAAATTGGCATTGTTTTGCAGTTTCCCAAGAGAGCTGAGAGGGAAAAAGTTGAAAAATGTCAATTGTGTTCCACTGTAAAGAGGAAAACTTGAGACCATTTGAATTTCAGTCAGGGAAACATTTTCTCAAGTGAGGCTTGTGCCAAGAGTGGGCTAGTGGGAGGAGACAGGAGGGAGTCCAAATCACCTGGTTTAGACTTTTGGAGAGCATTTTGGTGCTCAGGGGTTGATGAGATCAGTGTGCAAGAAAATGCATGTGTGCTGTGCATGTAGTACCCCAGAGGGCCGAACCTGGCCTGCTGGCTGCAGGCAGGAATGCCCAGCAGCCCAGCTTGCCTGCACAGGCAGCAGGAAGCCCTGGAGAGCCAAGATTGGCTTTTCATACTGGAACCACACTGTCAGTGAGTGCTGGTCCTGTTTCTCCAGGCAGAAGATGACTCTGAAGCCCCATGGTCAATAGACACCGCCTGTCTGTGTTTCTGTCACTTTTGGCAAGCTGGTTGCTCTCATGGTTTTATGATTCTTGCTTGCTGCTTTACTGCCCATTTAAATTCTCTTTGCCATCTCCTTGTTTTAGGGATTGTCTTGCTGTGTTCATTCCTTCTTTTGCTTTTCAGGTTTGCTTTTATTCCCAGTAAGACCACAGTGTTTGGTCTCCTGTCTTGCTGCTCTGCCTGCCTGACTGTATCCCCAGAAGGTCCCTACCCAAAGCTGATCTGCTAGAAGGGAATTTCTTCCTTCCCCCACAGAAATGGGCTGGTTTGCTTTTAGGTAGCACATTCCCCCTCTGGAACATGACCACTTCGTGGCTGTGTGCAGGCAGAAGCCAGCAGGTTTTTTGGCCTTGTTGAATATGCAGGTGACTTGGTTCAGGTGCTGTGTCTCCATGCTGCTGGTGCTGACCTGCTCGGCCCTTCCTTCCCAGCAGGCAGTGCCCTACTGCCCCTGGCCAAAATGCTGGAGCCAGAGAGAAGGGATTCAAGTTCAGCCTTGTGAATGATGTGCCTGTGCCTGCTCAGCTGAAAGTGCTTTGGAAAAGGGGCAGGGGAGGGATGTTAGCAGGGCATGGACAGGTCTCCTCTCGTCCCGTTTCCACAAGTGGCAAAATCATAATTTCATGTCTTTGCTGCAGTTTCTTCACGTGGTGAAGGTCTCCATGGAGAGCTCACCTTACTTCCAGCTGGTGAGCTCCAGCGATGCGTACCGTGCCGTGCCGCCGGGCGCCTCTGTCCCTGTGCGCATCCGCTTCACCCCCAGCAAGAACAAGGTGAGGCTGGAGGAGCCAAAGCACACAATGATCTCCACAGCCATTGCTTTCCCTGCACTCTGGCTGCAGCCCATTGCATGCTGTGAGCTGGGCTCCAGGCGTGGGCAGGCAGCCTGCAGCCAGTCACACCTTGGCACTGCTGGCAGGCACTGCAGCCAGGCCTGACAGGCTCTGCTTCCCCTCCCTGCACATTGCTGAGCATTGCCAAGGGAAGGTGCACGGGAAAGAGGATGAAAATGACAGAGGGCTGTTGATAGATGTTGGGCCATCTCTAGGTCCAGTGGAAGGGGTTTCATTCTGATGGAAAACACCAGAGGAACAAAGAGGTCAGAGAGCTTTCCTCCTTCCTGGACTGCCAACAGCTTCCCTGCCTGCCCCTGGGCTGGAGCAAAGCCGGTGCTTTTTCACCCCCTCTGTTGTGCAGCCTTGCAGCTGTGCTGTCCCAGAGCACAAGTGAGCATGGCACAGCTGCAGGGCCAGGGCAGAGGATGTGCTGTGCCCGTGAGCCCGGCCTGGCACAGGCACGCTGGGCCCTGGGTGCCCTTGGTCAGCAGGAGGTTGCTGAGCTGCAGGGCACTTGGACACCTGCCTGAAGGAGCTGGTGTAGGGCAGGTACAAGCTGCAGGCAGAGCTGTGAGCCCAGAGCCTGTGGCAGTGACACTGCTGGGGCTCTGTCTTCATGCCTGTCCCTGTGCTTGCTCTGTCAGCTGGCACCCATTCCGTGCCAAAGGTGCTTCTGCGGGGAGGTTTGAACAGCAGTGCTGAGGCCCTGGCAAGTCTGATCTCAGTGCTGGGATCTGGAGGGTTCATGTTCTGATCTGGAGGCTTGTTCATACAGAAGGGTTGAGGGCATGGCATGGAAGGGAGGAAGCCTTGCAGGGAAACAAAGAGAGGCCCTTTCCAACAGCATCCTGCTACCTCTTAGCACCGTTCTTCTCCTGACTTGGTTGGACAGGCAAAGTTAGAGGGGAGTTGTGAGCCAACTGATGTTTCTGCACCAGGCCAGAGGTGCAGGATGTCTTTGGGTGCAGCTGTTTTCTCCTCTTCCTTTTGCTGCTTAGAGTCAGTTGAACACTTTGTCCTATTCTCAGACAGTGGGAATATAGAAGCCTAAAGAGCAATGTCCTGTGTTCCCCAGCTCCATGTTGCTTAGAAGGGGCTTAGGAATTCTTTAACATCATTAAAGTTTAGAGTAAAAATGATGGTGGCCTAGGGCTGTTATCTGTATGAGCCAAGTGACACCAGAGCTGAATGCCACTGAGACAGATTTTGCAAAGTGCGCTGGTGCCTTTAAAATGTGACATAGTAGTAGAACTTAGTGTTCATTTGAGGGTGCAATAGGTAAATTGATGCCCTTGGAGGGGTATAGGAAATGGTTTTTCTTCTGCCATGGGGATGGCACTAAATGTGCTGTGCTGAGCCAGTTTCTTTTCCTGCAGGATTATTGCCACGAGCTGGTGTGCCTCACTGGAAGGGAAAGGATCGTTGTGCCAATTCGGGCCATTGGTGCCCGAGCTGTGCTGGACTTCCCTGCCCAGCTGGACTTCTCCAAGTGTCCAGTCAAGGTCAGCACCCAGCAGACTCTGCTGGTGCGCAATGTCAGTGCCCGGGCAGCTCGGTACCAGTTGGGCACCCAGAGGTGAGGCAGCTCATCTGTCCCTGTGCAAACACCTTTGGGTGAGAGCGGAGTTGGGAAAGAGCTACAGAAGGAACCAAGCACCGGATCTGCTGCCCTGCAGCCTGGCTGGAAGTGAGCAGGATGGAAGGCATCTGCTCTTGCTTTCAGTGGCCTTGGAGCTTTCTGTGTCCCAGATTTCCTGGAGGCTGCTGGAACATGTTGGGAGCTGGCTTGCACCCTGCTGAGCACAAGCAGCTTCTGAAATGCTTCCTCAGCACTGTCAGGGCTGCCTGCTGCCCTGTGTGGTAGCAGGGAGCCGGAATGACTCCTCCCTGCAGGGATCTCCCTGTGCCTTGGGCCATGGCAGGCAGTGGGATGGATCAGCTTTGGGCAGCAGCTGCTCTGGGATGTCCCACCTGAACAGCCAGCAAGGCCCTCAGGGCTTTGCAGATGGGCCAGCCTGGCTGATTCTGCAGCTGCAGCAGTGTTTGTAAAACCTTGTGTGAATAATCCATGCCAGATGGGCAGCAGCAGCCTCAGCTCACCTCTCATGGCCATGCTGTGGGGGCACAAGCTGTGCCCCCAGCTCCTGTGCACAGAGGGCTCTGGTGCCTCCTCTGCACAGCCAGCAAAGCGCTGATGTGGGAGTCAGGAACTGTGCCAAGGACTTGGGCACAGTCCCGTGGGCTGGTGCCATGGCAAGAGACAATCCTGGTCCAGGCACAGGGAGAAGGGCGGATCATAGGGGAGGCAGAGCTCAGTGCTCAGCACCACAGCTGCGTGAGGCCTTGTCCCTGCCAGCCTGAGCCATGTGCTGCAGGATAATGGAGTGGAAGCAGGAGAGCTGATGCTGGCTGCTCTGCAGCTTTGGAGCTGGGCTGCTGCTCCTGGGCGGCACTGGCTCAAGGCAGTGAAGAAATGAAAGCAATCTGCACTGGATGATAGCAATGAGATAAGGGAGATGGGTAAAGAAGAGTAAGGGAGTTATTCCTTAGCAAGAGAAAAGTGGTGAGCAGGTGCGCCCATAGTAGATAAACAATGATGCTGCCTTTGTTTTTGGAGGAAAAGTGCTGCTTTTTTCATTTGGAAATCAAGAGGGAACCTTTCACCATCAAATAATTGATTCTCCTCTGTCCCTCCCCCAAAATGGCCATGGGGTGTTTCTGCATAAGCAGCTTTCTCCTTGAGCAGGGGCAGGTGTCTCTTGTTGAGATGTGCAGAGCAGAGCCAGGGGCAGTCCTGTGAGTACAATAGAGGACACAGCTCACTGGTTCTTGATTTTGAACCAAAAGGCAGAGTGGGCACTGATTGGCATCAACCATGAAATCAACTGGTGAATGTTGTGCAGCTTCAAGTGCTGATTTCAGTGGATGTTGGTGGCTTTTGGAGTGTGTCTGCTGAGTTCAAGGGCAGGTGAGGTGCTGTGCTAGATTCAGGACAGCCAAGTTTGGTTGTTGAAGCTCTTGCTCTTGGCTGTGCCAGCTGGTGCACTGCTGACAAGCTGGTCCTTTTCCCTAGGATTCATCTGTGCCCTGGGTAGAACTGTTGCTGCTCTTTTCAGAGGATGTTTGGGAATGCCCTGGATTCGTGTCTCAGAACAGTGTCTGTAATGATTGTGTGGGTCAAACTCTCTTGAGAAAGCTCCTCCATGGGAACAGCAGTTGCAGCTCAGAAGGAGCAAAGCAGGGAAGCTGTGGCTGGAAGGGCTGCTTTCAGAAGTTAGTGGGGACACCTTGATGTCCATGCCATTGCAGATGGGGAAACTGAGGCACGGAGCCATGTCTGGGTGTGTGTTCAGGGTCCTTCATGGGACCCGCAGCAACCCGGGGGCTTCTCCTGCCTGCCCTGTGCCCAGAGCCCATCAGGGGCTGTTGGCTGCTGCCCCTTGGCTGGAGCTGCCTCCTGTGCCCCGGGCCCTGTGCTGAGCACACGGGGCTGTGTTGGTTGGAAACCCAGGGTGCCCTGAGCCCGGGTTTTGTGCCCCGAGCCACGACAGCCGGACCTGTGCAATGCCTTTAACCGAGCCATTGCCTGCTCTGTCCTCGGCCTGCAGGGGCAGCGTCACTGCACCGAGTTTACACTTCGACCTCGCTGAGCTCGACTTCGGGGACATCTCCTTTGGTGAGTGTTCCCTGGGCTGGGACACAGCCTCAGGGATCTGTGCCTTCCAACAGAAAAGCATCCCTCACTCCTGCTCTGCCCCAGCAGCCTCTTCTGGCTGTGAACTGCAGGGCTGCTGCTGCTGCTGCTGCTGCTGCCTCAGGGGGCATCTTGCCATTGTGAGATCCAATGGAAGCAAGGAATAGAAAGGCAGAATTTTCTGGTGTCTCTGTGCTGCTTTAAAAGACAGATGTCTGCCAAGGAAGGTGGGAATCTTGCTGCAATGGAAAGATGAGCCCCTCCCTCCAAATGATTATCCCTTTGAAATGACAGGGCTCCCAGGCAAAACTGTGGTAAAAGGAATACCAGTTCTTTGCTAGACTGTCTCAGGAGAGCAGAGACAAGAAGGCAAGAACAGACATTTCCCAGATGCCAAGTCCTGTTTTTCCCCTTTGGTGGAGGTCTGGTGACAGCAGGAGGAGCTGTGGGCTCTGGCAGGGCAGGGATCCCCCCCAGCCGGTGCGGGAAGGGAAGGGAAGGAAGAAATGCTCCTTTTGCAGAGCCCCAGAGGGCAGGGGAATGCAGGCAGTGCCCAGCAGCAGCAGCAGCAGCAGCGGGGCAGGCAGGCAGGGTCGGTGCCAGCGCTGAGCTGCAGCCAGGGCAGCCCCGGGCCAAGCACAAACCCTCCCGCAGCAGCAGCGGCCGAGCTGCGAGCCCCGAGCGGGAGGAAGGGAAGCTCCGCTCCCTGCCCAGCCTCAGCTCCCACTGCACAGCCGCCCACGGCATCACGCCACAACTCCCAAAAACCCCCCAGGGAAAAGCCCAGCCCAGGGCCAAAACCGCCCAAAACCCCCCAGAACCCCTGTCCCCCTTCCCAGAGCCAGGGCAACGTTCACGGCCAAGCCTAAAGCCACAACAATGAAGTTCATGAACTGCTGAAGGAAACTCATTGCCTTTCTTGAGCTGCTTCTTCCCCAGCCTGCATCACCACGGAGGCGCTTGTCAAGTTGACTTTGGAAGGAATGAAACAAGAAAGGCAACAGATGGAAATATGGGTCTGAAGCAGGAGACTGATCCTGCTGAATCCAATTTCATGCCTAAGGCCTCTTGGGCTGAAGGCAGCTGTTGTATCTTTGCTTCTTTGTAACTGTTGACTGTTGTCTGCGTGTGCTGGCCTCAGTGGAGGTTTTGACATCTGGGTTTGTCCTTTGTGTGCCTCTCTTGCCTCCCTGCTGGAGTCCCTGCTGGAGCTGGCAGTGGTCACTTGGATGGGCACAGAGAAGCTCTGGGCTGCAGCTGCAGTTGTTTTTCCTCCCCATCTGTGTCCCAGTGACTCTTGGTGAGCAGGCCTGGGGAGAAGTCTCCTCCCCACAGAGCTGGCCAGCCCAGCCAGATGTGCAGTGCAGAGCAGGCTGTGGCTGCTCTGCACGCTCTGCAGGACATGCCCTCCATGAGTGGCTGTATCTCTGGCTTTGCAGGATGGAAAGCAAATCTCAGAGCCAAAGTGTGGTAAACCCTTGCAGGCAGCACTCTCAGTGCGCAGCACAGCTGTGATGTCCCTGTGTGTGGGTGAGGTGGGACCTGGTTCCTGATTGCTAATCTCAAAGCAAGGCTGGGCTGTGCCCCCAGCTGAGTGGGCTCTGAGCTGTCACGTGCTCAGTCTGTTTGGCCCAAAGCAAGAGATGCCTTAAGGATCCTGCAGAGAGAAGCTGCATTAGGGTGCTTTGCATCACGTTCTAGTTCCTGATCCCATCCTCACTTTCTTTTGCTGTAGCTTCTTCTCACTGACAACTCACTCTTTATATGTCTTGAAAAAGGTGGGAGTGTTGGCAGGCTGAGCAGGGAATTGGACAGCTTGAATTCTCAGAGTAAATGCTGGCTCTGGGTGCACACTCATCACTGAGAGAGAACTGGTGCTGGTTTGGGGCAGGTGAGGGAGCTCGTCCCCATCACAAAGAGAGAAGCTTGCAGTGCTCAGCAGGGCTAGGAGTGGGCATTTTCAAGGCTGCAGTCTGGAATCTGTGTCAAAGGGAACTAAGTGACGATTAATTCCTCACGCAGCTTCTGGGTGAGCTGTAGTTCAGATCATAAAGAGCTCAACTCCAATCCCACTTTGATCCTGCCAGGATCTTGCCCCCAGGATGATGCCCTGCTGGGTGCCTGAATGGCTGTTTGTGTCCTTGCCCAGGCTTTCCCTACACGCAGCGCTGCCGCCTCACCAACAGCTCCGCGGTGCCCCTGACGTTCCAGCTCCGCATGTCGGACGATGGCACGCAGCCGGCTGTGGACAGCGTGGATCAGATCCGCAGGGACAGCGACCCGGCCTGGAGCAAGGGAATCCATTTCCATGTGGAGCCCAGGGAGTTCACCATCAATCCCAGCAGAGGCACCATCCTCCCCCAGGGACACCAGGACATCGAGGTACGGGAAGAGCCCGGCCACAGCCGCTGCAGCACCAGGGCTGGAGCTGCACTGCAGGGTGGGAGGGCTTTAGCTCTGGTGCCAGCTTGGAGCATCCTGGCACTGAGAGATCTGCACTGCTGGGAGGCCTCTGCTGGCTGGCTTAGTCGGGATGTTCCTCAAGGAGCACTGTTTGCTTTCCAAAATCATATGCTGAGCTCACAGACCTTATGGTCAAGGCGTGAAACCATTCTTGTGTTTTTGAGAGCGATGGATTTGATTGCAACGGGGCAGAGCAAGGATGAGGGCAGAAGGTGGCTGTTAGAGAGATGTCATTGTATCAAGCAGTGAGCTTTTCTTCCTGGTGTCATTTCCCCCCTCGTGGGGAGCAGAATGATTTGTGTTCACTGCAGGAAGCTCCATTGGAGACAAAAAAATCTGCAGCCATGTGTAGCGGTTCAAATTGATTGTATTGATTCCTTGTTAAGTGGTTTGTTCTGTTGTACCCCGTGTTGTCCCCGAGTTAGTTTACCCCTGGGTTTTACCCTCCCTCAAAGCTGTCCCTCATGCCATTCCCTGCCCCTTGTTCCAGCTCTTTCCCTGCCTGTCAAACCCAGCCCCTTTTGTTCCCCATCTTTCTTTGCCAATTTAACCTGGAGCCAATCCCTGTCTGCAACGCCCCTTTGGAATTCCCCTGTTCCTGGAGGCCCCATTGGCCCAAGTGAGCCATCCTCCCCACCCTCCTCCCCAAAGTGGCCCCAGACACTTGATGTAATCCCCTCAGTGCTGCCGTGAGGATTCCCTTTTGGTTTGCTGTTTGTATCCACCTCCTGATTTGTGTCTGTACAAAAGCCCTTGCACAGGAGTATCCAGGGCTCTTTTGGCTCTGATCCTTTTGCTTGGAATAAACCCTTTCTTGTGTAATTTAAGGACACAGATCGTCCTCCTTTCTCCTCTGCCTGGTCCCGTTGGTGGCTTGTCTCTTGCAGTGTAGAGAAAGAGGCTCTGAGGGTTCTGCCTGTGGTCAATGCCCAGCCTGGGGCAGTTCTGAGGGTTCTGCCTGTGGTCAATGCCCAGCCTGGGGCAGTTCTGAGGGTTCTGCCTGTGGTCAATGCCCAGCCTGGGGCAGTTCTGAGGGTTCTGCCTGTGGTCAATGCCCAGCCTGGGGCAGTTCTGAGGGTTCTGCCTGTGGTCAATGCCCAGCCTGGGGCAGTTCTGAGGATTCTGCCTGTGGTCAATGCCCAGCCTGGGGCAGTTCTGAGGGTTCTGCCTGTGGTCAATGCCCAGCCTGGGGCAGTTCTGAGGGTTCTGCCTGTGGTCATTGCCCAGCCTGGGGCAGTTCTGAGGGTTCTGCCTGTGGTCAATGCCCACCCTGGGGCAGTTCTGAGGGTTCTGCCTGTGGTCAATGCCCAGCCTGGGGCAGTTCCCCACTCCTGGCGTGGGGCGGGAGTTCTCAGAGCCAGCCCGGGCTCGGGGTCCCAGGGCAGCCATGAACTGCCCAGCACCTGCTGGGCCACACTTTGCCCTCAGCCTCCTGCTGTAAAGCTGAACTCGTTGTGGTCAAGTCAGATTTCCTCTGCACGGATGTCTTTGTAGTCAGATGAGAAATTGGCCCCTTCATTTGAATGCAGTGGTGCATGGAGCTGTAGTCTAATGTTTTAATGTAGCTGACCTGTGCCCTGATAGCAAGGTGTGTTTAACAAATGTGGTATTGCCAGAAGGCTTTTGTTACTCTGAGACTGTGCTCTACACATGGAGCAGCAGAAGAATGAAGGGCAAATCCTCCCTCAGGAACTGGAGGATATCACCTGTGGGTAATGAGCTTTTGGAAGGAAGCATTGACTGTTCTTCTCTTCCACCAGGTGACCCTGTGCTCCAACACGGTGATGGAGTTCTACCGGAGGTTGCTGGTGGACCTGGAGGGTGTTGGCAAGGGAGTGGCAGCCCTGATCATCACAGCCAGGTACCAGCCCTTGCCTGGCCTCCCCCAGGCACTGCCTTGCCCAGGCTGTGCTGGCTGCAGCTGCCAAGGAGAAGTGCTGCTGAATGCCCTCATGTTGTGCCAGCTGGACACGAGAACAGCAGTGCTTGGGCAGCAGCCTGTAGTGAAAAGCACGTTTGCTGCCAGCCCAGCACGGTCCTGGGCCCTCTTCTAAAGGCACCAGGAATGATATCATTGATTGGCCTTGTTTTTGGTGCTTGAGGTGGAACAAATTTCCTGAGGGGCTCCTCTCCTTCTGGCTGCAAGAGGTGGAGTTGTGCTGGCTGTGAGCACCGTGCACTGGTTTGGGCCACACCAAGCAGCTGCTGAGAGTCAGGCCCTGGCTCTGTCCATGAGGGCACATGGCAGGGGGGAAGTGGCTCCCAGCAAGAGTGGGGAGGGCAAGGTCTGACAAGGGGAAAGCAGCCCTTGATGTGGCAGGTCAGCTGCAGTTGTTGTCCTTCCCTCTGCTTCCCATTTTGAGCTTTAATGTTGTCAGAGTTGAGAGCAAAAGTCGTTGTTGCTGCAGCAGAATTCCATGCTGCTGTGCTGCTGTGGGTGTCAGTGTGATGCCCAGAGGGATGCAGCTCCCTGGTGCTGTTCCCTGTGCCAGGCAGAGCCATGCAGGCAGTGCCTGGGCTGCCACTGTGTACAGCAGGTGGAGCTGGGGCCAGGCAGTGCCTGGAGCTGTGCAGTGAAGGAGCCAGGGAGCTGCAGGGCCTGGCAGGGGCTGATCAGCCCCTCTGTGGGGCAGCTGCTGTCTCGTGCCCTCCAGGGCTGGGGCAAAGAGCTGAGTTCTCAGGCAGGGCAACAGCACCATGGCAGAGAAGGGAGTCATTTTTACTGAGACACTGGAGCTGTGTGTTCCTTGAGCCTTAGGGAGCACTGATCCTTGTTGGGAAGGCTTCCCCAGAGCTCGTGGGTCACTGGCACTGTTGCAGGAGTCCTTGCAAGCCTTCTTGGGTAAAGGAGGGGCTGAGGCAGCTGTGGGGCAAAGTGCTCTGCCTGGGGCACTTGGCAGCCTCTGCGTGCTGCCTCTCAGGGTTTGCCCCTCCTTGACAAGACATGTTGGAGTGGGAAGAGGTAGAAGGCAATTTATCCCTGTAGGGCTCTTCAGTGTGCATTTGACAGTGACCAATGTGTTCTGCTCCATTTCACAATCTTTGGGGGTAGGCATTCTCCATTCTCTCAGTATCTCTGATTGTCCTGGGCTCATCTCTTTGCCCAGGTGTCTCGTTCCTGAGCTCCAAGTGTCCTCCCCAGTGCTGCTGTGTGATGAGTGCCACCTGAAGGTGCCCTATGAGAGGAAGATCCTCATTAGGAATCCCAGCCACCTTCCTGGCTGCTACGGGCTTATTCCCCAGGTTTGGCATCACATCCACCTCCTCCTGTCAAATCTTCCTGAGGAGATTATTAGGGGAACAAAGGGTTTGGATAAGACCTTGCTGGTTTCTATTCAGTCTTAAAGATCTGCTGAGAACAGGATCCTACCCAACTGTAAACTTGAGGAGGCAGTTTAAGCCCCTGAGGAAACAGTTGATGCTCTAGTCCTCAGGGTGTTTTCCTTTGGGAGATCTTAGAGGGTTGTGAAAAGCTGCTGCACCCACAGACACCTGTGCCTGTGCTGGCAGCCTCCTTGCAGGATCCCCTGGGAGTGCTAACCCTAGAATTCTTGCATCTTGTTTGTGCCTTTGACCTTTGTCCTGGGGAGCTCTAAAGGTGTGTGTAAGTTGCTGTTGTGGTGGATGTTAAGGAGCCTAAAGTTTCTTGAGAGGTCCCTCTGAATGTGCGTTTCATTGTGTCCCTTCCAGAAGCGCAAGGAGGACTCTGCTGTGCTCTACTCCAGCCCCAAGCCCTGTGGGATTGTGCAGCCCCAGAGCACAGCAGAGATCCCAGTTGTGGTGGCAGTGCAGGCCCTGGGCACTCATCGCACCGACGTTCTCATCGGCGTGTTCGGGGATGAGAGGAACCCCCTGGTGAGGGCAAGGGGAGCTGTGAGCCTGTGTGCAGCTGCTCCTGGCAGGGTGCACGGGGACAGGGATTCTGCCGGGGAAAACAGGCACAGGCTGCTGGGGAGAAGGACAGGAGGGATGGGGGCACAAACAGCTCCTGCCTTAGAGGTGGGAATCTCAGTGTCTGACACAGAATGGAGTTGGGCTAAGCTGGAATCCAGGGGGATTTCAGGTCATTTTTCTTTCAAATGCTGTTAACTTTGGAAACATCTGTTTGACAATGTCATCTCTCTGAGCGCAAGAGAGGATGTCAGAAGTCTTCTGGGAACCTTGAGCTTTCTGTAAAAGAAAGGAAAGCTGGCACTTGAAGAGTGGTTGCAATGACTGAAACTTCGATTAAAACATATGGAAATGGCAATGCCAAATTCCCTGGATGGCACCAAACATCTGAACCCGGGCCATCGTAGCACTGCCTGTAAATCAGTGAACAGGAAGGAAAGGCAATGCAGGCTGTGCCAGGGAGCCTGAAGTTTGACCAAACAGTTGCCTTTAACTATCAGGCTGCTTCCCTTAAAGAGGAGGGTTTCTCCCCACCAGAAGAACCAGTTGCTTAACTGTCAGTGTGGTCTTACCTAGAGATTTCTTGCAAAGATAAAAGCTTTCGGACAGTAATTTTTAGTTTGAAAGGTTCTCTTACCTTGATCCTTTCCAATTTGGAGGTGAACATGTAATTTTCTTTTTTCCCAAAAGCCCAGCATTTCAGCTGGAGAGTGGTAGCTGTCCCTAAAGAAATAACTTGAGCAGGGTTGAGCTGTTGAAGGTTTTTTAGGTTTCTCGGTTGTGGTTTGTTTGGGGTTTTTTAAAATCTTTCTTGCTTGCTTCCTGGAACAGAGAGCACAATTACGGAGCTCAGGACGGCTGGCAGAAATCTCCCCAAGCCCAAGGCTGGCAGAGCTTGGCAGGATCCCAGCACCACAGCCTGTGTATGTATGGATGGAAGGATGGATGGATGGATGGAAGGATGGATGGATGGATGGATGGATGGATGGATGGATGGATGGATGGATGGATGGATGGATGGATGGATGGATGGATGGATGGATGGGGAATGCGACCTGAGTCACCTGGGAGTGTTGTAAAATGTCAACCAAGCCCCCAGCGGTGTCAGGGGAACATTGCTGATAAATCCCTGGTGGAGCTGCAGAGTTTCTGGCCTTGGGCACTGGGTGGGCTGTGCTGGCTGGGCACTGACTGGGTCTGCCCCTCGGTGTCTCAAATCTCACCTTTTTGCTGCCTTCTCTGTCTTTTCCTCTCCCACTCTGCTTTTTGCATCCCCACCAGGTGTAAATGCCTGTCCTCTGTAATTGCTCAATGCGAGCAGTTGCAGCTGCTGCAGCACCTCCATGCCATCCCTGGGCTGCCTTTAGAACAGACCTGCCCCAGCCTGGATTGGGAAGGGCTGGATCAAAGCATTTCTCAGTTCAACGAGCCAGCACCCAGCCAGGGGCTGCATCCTGGCCAGGAGCTGCTCGTGCAGGTGTCCCTCCCTCCCTCCCACTGCAGGTCCCTGTTCATAGTTATTTATTTTCCAGAGATGAGCTCCACCCACCTAAATTCAAACCCCAGCCACCAAAGGAGATGAGAACCAGTCTGGATTGCCCGGCAACTCGATGGAGGCACTTCAGGACTGGACAGGAGGAGGCAGCCAGGGCCCTGTCCAGGTTTAGACCAAATTTGGGGAAGAATGCCCCGAAGCAGCTCCGGTGGGAAAAAAGCAGATCCAATCGGCCCCTCCCCCCAACTGGTCCAGCAGGAAAAAATACCTCCCTGGAGAAAGGTGGAAAACAACCTGTTTGTTAAACAATAAAACCAAAACAATATCAAACAATGAGACCCCTTGCCACTCTAAAAGAGATGACAAACGGAGAAAAGCCCGTCCCTGGGTTGCAGCTCACTCAGTCTCTGATCAGTCCCTCCGGTGCTGGAATTGTCTCAGGCCAGGCCCGGCCCGGTGGGCCACAGGTGCAGCTGCAGGTGCTCTCCTGGGTGTTCAGTCCAGAGCAGGTTTCAAGAGGTCCAAAGAAAAGAAAATACACAGTCCAGGCAACTTCTTTGCCTCAGCTAGCTAACACTAACTAAAAAGCCAAAGAAGAGCTCTGTCCCGCTGTCTGTCCGCAGACAACAGCAGTCCAGGGGCAGGAATGTGGGGGAGTGGAGTGCAGTGTATGAAAACAAACTGCGCGCTTCTTCTCTCCCCCTTCACTCTCTGGAACACTCTTAAAGATGCAAAACTTATTATTCAACATAAACAGAATGAGACGACTGGGGATAAAAGCATCAAATGGTCAACCCAGGACATTCCACCCCTTATCCCCATATCATCTGCTCACTACTAAAACTAATATAAACTCTAACTCTACAAGTACATACATGATACATCCATTATACAGCTATACACAGACAATGGTAATAACATTCAGCAAACAGTGATATTTACAGAGGTTTTATCCAACATTCAGATCTCCCTGAGGTACACATCGTGTTCTTCCATCTTTTTGCATTATCCACCATGTGCAACCTGGTCCCTGAGCAAAAATAACCCCACGAATGGGTTTGTCTGTATTCGAGGCAGGATTAATCCAAACTGTCTTCCCTAATAAACCTCTGACATGTACCACTGGGACTTTGTCTCCATCTACTCTCTGCAAAGGCTCAGATTGGGCAGGGCCCACTCGGTTAGTAGAGCCTCGGGTGTTAACTAACCAGGTGGCTTTTGCCAGAAGCTGCTCCCAGGTTTTGAAAGATCCCCCACCTAATGCTTTCAATGTGGTTTTTAACAGTCCGTTGTACCTCTCTACTTTTCCTGCAGCTGGTGCATGGTAGGGAATATGGTACACCCCCTCAATGCCATGTTCCCTAGCCCAGGTGTTGATAAGGCTGTTCTTGAAATGAGTCCCATTGTCTGACTCAATCCTCTCAGGGGTGCCATGTCTCCACAGAACTTGCTTTTCCAGGCCCAGGATGGTGTTCCGGGCTGTAGCATGAGACACAGGGTAGGTTTCCAACCATCCCGTGGTGGCTTCCACCATGGTCAGCACGTAGCGCTTGCCCTGGCGTGTCTGGGGCTGTGTGATGGAGTCAATCTGCCAGGCCTCCCCATACTTGTACTTGGACCACCGCCCACCGTACCAGAGAGGCTTCACTCCCTTGGCCTGCTTGATGGCAGCACACGTCTCACAGTCATGGATAACCTCAGCAATACTGTCCATGGTTAAATCCACCCCTCGGTCTCGTGCCCACTTATAGGTGGCATCCCTGCCCTGATGGCCTGAGGCATCGTGGGCCCATCGAGCTAGGAATAATTCTCTTTTATGTTGCCAATCTAAGTCTATCTTTGACACCTCTATCTTTGCAGCCTGGTCTACTTGCTCATTGTTTTGGTGCTCCTCATTGGCCCTACTCTTGGGAACGTGAGCATCCACATGGCGGACTTTCACAGGTAGCCTCCCTACCCTGGGAGCAATGTCTTTCCACTCTTCAGCAGCCCAAATTGGTTTTCCTCGACGCTGCCAGTTAGCCTGTTTCCAGCTCTCCAGCCATCCCCACAGAGCATTGGCTGCCATCCATGAATCAGTGTAGAGGTAGAGCTTTGGCCACTTCTCTCTCTCAGCAATGTCCAGGGCCAGTTGAACAGCTTTGAGTTCAGCAAGTTGGCTTGATCCACCTTCTCCTTCAGTGGCCTCTGCCCCCTGTCGTGTGGGGCTCCATGCGGCTGCTTTCCACTTCCGGTTCATTCCCACAGTGCGGCACCAACCATCAGTAAAGAGAGCGTATCGTGGATCTTCTGCTGGCAGTTGGTTGGATGGTGGAGCTTCCTCAGCCCGTGTCGCTTCTTGTTCCCCTTCATCAGAGAGACCAAAGTTTTCACCCTCCGGCCAGTTTGTAATTATTTCCAGAATCCCAGGGCGATTCAGGTTTCCAATACGGGCGCGCTGTGTGATAACAGCAATGCATTTGCTCCATGTAGCACTGGTTGCATGGTGCGTAGAGGGAACTTTTGCTTTGGACATCCACCCCAGTACTGGTAGTCGGGGTGCCAGGAGGAGTTGTGCTTCAGGGCCTATTACCTCTGAGGCAGCCTGGACTCCTTCATAGGCAGCCAAGATTTCCTTCTCTCTGGGAGTGTAGTTGGCTTCAGAGCCTCTGTAGCTTTGACTCCAAAATCCCAGTGGTCGGCTTTGAGTCTCCCCTGGCACCTTCTGCCAAAGGCTCCAGGACAAGCCATGGTTCCCGGCTGCAGAGTAGAGTACGTTCTTCACCTCTGGTCCTGTCCTGACTGGGCCAAGGGCCACTCCATGAGCGATCTCCTGCTTGATCTGTGCAAAGGCTTGCTGCTGCTCAGGGCCCCAGTGGAAAGTGTTCTTCTTACGGGTGACCAGGTAGAGAGGGCTCACAATCCGACTGTATTCGGGAATGTGCATCCTCCAAAAACCTATGGCACCTAGGAAAGCTTGTGTTTCTTTCTTGCTGGATGGTGGAGACATTGCTGTGATCTTGTTGATGACATCGGTGGGAATCGGACGCCATCCATCTTGCCACTTCACTCTTAGAAACTGGGTCTCACAGGCAGGTCCCTTGACTTTGCTCTTCTTGATGGCAAAGCCAGCTTTTAGGAGAATCTGGATGATTTTCTCCACTTTCTGGAACACATCTGCTGCTGTCTTCACCCACACAATGATGTCATCAATATATTGCAGGTGTTCTGGAGCCTCACCCTTTTCCAGTGCAGCCTTGATCAGTCCATGGCAGATGGTGGGGCTGTGCTTCCCCCCCTGGGGCAGTCGGTTCCAGGTGTACTGCACGCCTCTCCAGGTGAAGGCAAACTGAGGCCTGCATTCTGCTGCCAGGGGAATGGAGAAAAATGCATTGGTAATGTCTATAGTGACGTACCACCTTGCTGCCTTGGACTCCAGCTCGTACGGGAGTTCCAGCCTGTCCGGCACAGCAGCGCTCAGGGCTGGAGTCACTTCATTCAATGCACGATAGTCCACTGTCAATCTCCATTCTCCTTCAGGTTTACCCACGGGCCAAATGGGGCTGTTGAAGGGTGAGTGGGTCTTGCTGAGCACCCCTTGGCTCTCCAGCTCACGGATCATTTTGTGCATGGGGATCACAGCATCTCGATTCGTTCGGTACTGTCGGCGGTGCACTGTTGAGGTGGCAATTGGTACTCGTTGCTCTTCCACCTTCAGGAGACCTACTGCAGATGGGCTTTCTGACAGTCCAGGCAAGCTGTTCAGCTACTTGACACCCTCTGTCTCTACAGCAGCTATTCCAAATGCCCATCTGAGTCCCTTTGGGTCTTTGAAATACCCACTTCGGGGGAAGTCTGTGCCTAAAATGCATGGGGCCTCTGGGCCAGTCACAATAGAGTGTTTCTTCCACTCATTTCCAGTCAGGCTCACCTCAGCTTCCACCAAAGTAAAATCCTGTGATCCCCCTGTCACACCAGTAATAGAAACAGACTCTGTCCCCACATGTCTCGATGGGATTAATGTACATTGCGTACCAGTGTCAACCAAAGCTTTGTATACTTGTGGTTCAGATGTGCCAGGCCACCGAATCCACACAGTCCAAAAAACACGGTTTTCCCCAGCCTCTACTTGGCTAGAGGCAGGGCCCCCCTAAGCCTGGTTATCCTTCTTTCCCTAGGCATATGCCTTGGAGGGTCTTTCAAGGGGATCAAAAATATTGTCATTATCATCATATGTGACAGTTCGGTTACTGGCCACTGGAGCTGCTTCCCTTTTGGAACTTCCTCTCTGAGTCTTCAGTTCACACACCCATTGTGCCAGAGCAGCGGTAGGTTTTCTGTGCCATCTCCCCATGTCTTCTCCACAATCACGCAGGTAGAACCACAGCTCAGCTCGTGGTGTGTTCCTTCTCTCGTGATCTGGGGAACGTCTGCGTTGGGCACCAGAACCTCTGATCTGTACTGCCAAGATTTGGAGAAAGCCCTCTTTAATCTCCTCCCTCAGTTTCTTGTGACCCTCCTCCGTCTTGTCTTCTAATTATTGCAGACATGTTTCCACTGCTGCGATTCTGGCATGTGTTGGGCCATGCACAGCACCTGCATATGCTCGGAGCTTCCTTGCCATATCCAGCACAGTCTCCTCACCATCATCCTGCTTCATTATTGCTAACGCAGAAGCGTATTCTCGTGGCCCAAGTCGTACAAGTTTTCTCCACATCAGAGATGTGCATGGTACCAAGTCTGGATTTACAGTGTTTCCATCATCTGAGAAGAAAATCTCGGCCACTGCCATTTCCCTCAAGCGTTGAATCCCTTGCTCTATGGTTTTCCACTGGGTTTGCTGCATATAGAGATTGTCTGCGCACAGGTATCTTTGTGCTACACTTCTTAGGACCCGTTGCCCGAGGCTGTGAGGGTTAGCCCCGCTCATCATTCCTTGGTCTATGACAGGATCCTGTGACGGGGATCCCAAATGCTTGGCTTCAGTGCCATCCAGAATTGTAGCCTTGCCTGCAGCATCCCAGAGACAGACCAGCCAACAAATTATGGATTCATCAGACCTTCGAGTGTAATCCTTCCCTTGGCCACGAAGGTCCTTCAGGGAAAAGGACTCAATATTTGCGTCTGATCTTGCACCTGCTGCTTTGACTCCTGATTTTATGTCAGGAGGCATCAAGGCTTCTTCTCCTGTATCACCATCATCATCATCATCCACTGGTTGATTAGTTTTTTCTGTGCATTTCCCACTTCTAGTACTGGGAGCAACAGCCATGGGTTTAGATGCTGGCTTAGGCTCACTATCTGGTTTGGCTGCTGGCTTCAAGCCTGGGCTGTTGGCTACAGCTTGAGTGACTGGGATAGCTGATTTATCTCCCTGCCCCCCTGCCTCTGTCTGCTGCCCTACACTATCTAACAGAGTGTGATAAGCATAGGGCAGGGCCCAGCTTATTGCAATGAGCCTTTTCTCCTTAGAATCGTCATGGCACTTCTCTTTTAGGTATTTCCCCACCTCAGCTGGGTTCTGAATTTGTTCCCATGGAAAATCCCAGTTTACAGCATCAGAAAATTCCTTCAGGGTTTGGCTTATATTTTCCCATTGTCCACAGCACTCAGGATTTTTCACGCCTGCATCTGCTTTTGGGTCAGGGGAGGGAGAAATAGGAGAGTTTTCCTTGGAGAAGCTGACTCAGATCCTACAGGCCTGTGCTGAGTGTGGGATTTTTTGCCTTGTTTCCTTCCCCATGTAAGATGAGGCTTTTCTCTGCATCATCATGGTAACCCCTCCAGCTTCCCTCCCAGAGCAAGCTGGGATGATCCTGGTCTCCATGGAGCCTCTTCCCAAGGCAGCCAGACTCCCTGTTTGCAGGGCTCTGCTTTCACCCAGAGCTGCTGTTGCACTGCTGGCCCTGGAGCTGTCTGACAAAGGCAGACTTTGCAGAGGGGCTGTCTCTTCCTCCCAGCATAGAAAATGGCTTGTTTTTCGGGTGCCAGCACCAAGTCCTGAGCACCCTCACCTGCCTCGAGGCTTGGAGGGATTCAGGTGCTCCCTGGACGTGGCGCACACTGCCCTGGGAGCGGAGAAGGCAAGAGGGAATCTGTCTCCCTTGCCCATTGTCAGTGTGGCAAGCAGGGCTGGAGCTGCCAGTGCCCCTGGGGGCCCTCAGCATTGGCCACAGAGGGGCCTCCCATCCCTGCAGGCCCATCACCAAGTGCTGCTGGAGCAGCTGCTTGTTGGAGAGGCCGTGCAGGGCATGTTGCAGGGCTGCCCAAGGACGCTGTGCAGCACCTGTGGAGGGCACTGCTTCCTCTGCAACTCCTCAGGTGCTCCACAGGAAATTTTTGCAGGAGCTTTTGCTGTAGCACCTTGAGAAAGCAGCATTTAAATCAGAGAGAGAGGGGAAGAGCCTCAGGAGTCAGATGAGCTGGGCTGGACTCCTTCCCTCAGCTCCAAGAGCTCTCACCCTGAGTCTCCTCCTTTTCTAAAAGCAGGAAGTTTTGAAACTTTGTAATGGCAAGTTGTGCATCAGAGAGAATTTCTGCTGCCAGGAGCCATCCCAGTTCACTTTCATGTGATGTACTAATTAATGCATTGACCCGTGAGTATGGGAGAAGATTTTCCCCATGGTCCCTGCACTGGTCAATGGCATGGATGCAGGATGAGGTGAGGGTGATTCTGGCAGTGTTTGGGGAATAGGCCCCTCTGGCTACAGCTCCAAGATGCTCATCTGCATCCATTTCCATGCTCAGCACCTCAATCTCTCCTGTCTTCCATCCAGGCTTTCAATATCCTGCCACTGCCAGGTGTGCTGCAGCCAGGAGAGAGCCAGCAGGTCTCCTCCACCTTCTCTGGCCACCTCACCACCACCTGCAATGTCCCGGAGCTGTGCCACATGGAGGGAGGCTCCACCTCTGAGGTGCTGGTGCCTGGGGAGGCCTCACGTGTCAGCTCCTCCCTGAGCCCCCAGGAGATCAACTGTGGCTCTCAGGCCCCTCTCAGGGACAGGTGAGTCAGCCTTCCGTGGGTTCCTGCTCTGCCATGGGTTATTGTCCCTGCAGGGCTTCCCTGCTCCAAGGCCTCTGAGCTCAGAGGAGCTGCAGAGCAAAGGCCAGCAGCAACACAGGGATTGCCACTCTGAGCTCCCTGGCTGCCAAGAGAGGAAGGACCTTCTTCTGTTGAGACAGAACATCTTCTTCTCTATTTGAGGGCTGAGCCCTGCTGGCTTAGCTGCTGCCTGCAGGGAGCTGGGCTCTGGGCTTGCCTTGGCACCGCCTCTAGAGGTGTCTTGAAGTCCATGGTGTTGAGTGGCATCTTCTTCATCACCTGCCTTCTTCACCAGAACAGTGGGATTGTGGTATGGGCAGGCGTGGGGCACAGAGCAAACCTTGCTTTGGGTCCTGCTCCTGCCACAGATGAAGTCCTTGCACTGCTGATCTGCCAGGGTTCTCCTTATTCTCTCACAGCAGCCAGAAAAGCTCCTGTGCTTTAGGCTCCCCTGCAGCTGCAGCCGTAGGCAAGCACAGGAGAAGCTCAGCTCCAGCAAGGCAGCCCGGCTCAGGACACACAGGCCAAGTGTGGAGCTGGGAGTGGAGGCTGCTTAAAGCAAGCCTGTGCATCAGGACTTCTTCAGGCCAGGCTGAAGTTGGTTTCATGGGGAGGAGAGGGACGAGGCTGCTTCCAATGGTTTCCATGGCAGCCAGCACTGGTTTGCTTGGTCCCAGCTGGGTTCCAGCAGGAAATCTGCCTGACAAGAGCCTGTCTTGCAGGAGAGGAGTTCCTGCAGCCTTTGCTTTCTGACTGATAGGATTGTTCTCATGAAGGAGCAGACTAGGAGTCGTTAAAACCGAAGATCACGGGCAGAGACTCTCTAACTAATTCAAGTTAGACAGTGGGATGTTTATTAACACCGGCGCGGGGCACCAGAGCCGTCCCTAAAAGGCGTGACCGCGCTGTCCAAGGTTCTTTGCCCTCTCTTTATTTCCCAAGATCTTACACACAATACATCTGCACAACCCCAGCACCTCCCATCCCTGCTCTGTATTCAAATGAGGTCATTGGTCCTTCACTCCTGTGCACTTCTTCACTTGAATTGGGTTGGTGGTCTCAAATTGGGTCAGTTGTCTTAAGGGATGAGGTCAGGAATGTCTTCATCAGGACTCTGTGACCCTCTGGCACCATCCAAGCTCCCCAACTTAGTGATTGATTGACATCAAGCCCAGGTGCTAACCATTGTTCTCCTGGTTTCAAGATGTTCTTATCACAGTTCACTTCCTCCACTTCCTTCTAGAAAGAAGCTCCTAATGGTAAACAATAGAACAATCAGCTCCAGCTTAAGCATCTCATAACCATTAACCTATGGTCTGCCTATCTAACTTACATCCTGATCAATGGCAATTGCTTCTAACCCTCAGCTGAAATCTGAACTCTTTAAAATCATGCTTCAGCTGTGCCCAGGGAGAAGGGGGCTGAATGAGCTGAGTAAGAACTGTAGGAGAGCTAAGCAGATGTCAGCAATCAGTGCTCTGCTTTAAACTGGGAAGCCAAGAGACAAAGGGCGTTTCCAGGCACCAGCGCAGAGAGCTGCTGGATCAGCCTTTGGCAGGAGCTGAGGGGTCTGGCTGTGCCTTCAGAGGGAGCGTGCACAGTCAACACCTTATGATGGCAAAGCTCAGGTTTGGCCGGTCCTGGAGGTCCCCTTCCACCCATGCCCTCACTTGGGATGTTCCCAACCTCTGTGGGTTGAGGAGAATCCACGGAAATGGCCTCAGGGTCAGGGAATGAAGTGCAGGGCCAGCCAGGACGAGGGAGCCCAAGGTTCTGGTGGGACTCTCAGCAGTGTTTTCTGTTTTGTCTGCACAAGGGAGCTGAAGGAGCCAGCTCAAAATGTCGAGGAGGAGGCAAAGGCCTTAGAGGAGGAAGAGAGGAGGAAGGAGGATGAGAGGCAGAAGAAGGAAAAGAAGAGTGTCTCTGTTGGGAAGCAAGCTCCAAAACCAGCGAAGGGGAAAACCAAGACCCGGGAGAAGAAAGAAGCCCATGCGAAAGCATCAGAGAAAGAAAAGCAGAATCCCAGAGAAGACGGAAAGCAAAATCCCAGAGAGGAAGGAAACCAAAATCCCAGAGAGGAAGGAAACCAAAGCACCAGAAAAGAAGGAAACCAAAGCCCTAAAGAAGAAGGAACCCAAAGCTCCAGAGAAGAGCAAAACCAAAGCCCTAAAGAAGAGCAAAACTAAAGCCCTAAAGAAGGGGGGAACTGCAATCCCAGAAGACCCAGCTGAGCTGGAGAACAGAACTGAGCATTGCAATATTGGGCTTTAATTTAACAGAGTTAAAATGAACATCCTTAAAAGGTATAGGTATGACATGGTGTAATTTTGTCTAAGGTTATTAACACCAAAAGACTATTTCAAGATGAATAAGCCATAAGTGAAATAACAGCATGATGGTGTACTAGAGGGATTCAAGGTGTTACAAGCATATTAGAATTATTATTAAGTAATTATTAAGAAATCAGTTATGAGAAAATCCATGGTAACTGCAAATTCCATGGAAACAAAAATTCAGTTAGACTTTTTAAAGTGCAGGGTTACTGGAAAATAAATATAATAGCATGCAATTTAACATACTGCTGAACAACCCAACAGCTTTTTGTGACTGTATCTGGCATCATTTTATATGGCAAATTTGTTAGCATTCTTGTTAAAGAAATCAGACCATGTTAAAATTTGATAGGTAATAAGGCATTGCATTTACTGCTTTTCAATATAGTTGATATTTATCCATAGGGATAGTTACAGGCTTTGTTAATTGCTGATATGTCTTTTTGGTATGTGTTTTTTGCCTGGTCAATTTCTGGCCAATTGTTTTTCAGACGTCTCAAGTAAAATTTGACACAGGATGTGGCCTTGGATGACTCCAACAGGTCCAGTTCTTGGGATTCCTCTAGAGCATTGGGCAGCATTTTTGTCCTCCTGTCCCAAGTATCTGCCAGGTTGGGTCTCTTACCTGTGGTGCAGAGGAGCTCCGAGTTACAGACAGGCCAGGCATCTGCTACAAAGGTGTCACAGTTTGACACAATGCCACTTTGGCACAATGCCAGTGCCCCCAGGAAAATACATTCTCCCTGGTGTCTGCTGTGAGATGGGACCAGCAATAGAGCAAAGCAGGCTCCAGCTTAGGAATAAAAAGGAAAAAAACAAACTTTATTAACTTAGAATATATAAGAGAAACACACAGAACTCAGGACGAAAACCTTCCAAATATTCCTCCTCCTCCCACCAAATTCCCAATACATCACAGTAAGCAAAACCTTGGATTCTCAATTCAGATACTACCCCTCAGATCGCCAACTCTCAGACCATCACCACCCTTTAGATAATCAATTCTGAGTTCATCAAGAAGAGAGGAGTCCCTCTTGTGCCATAGGCTTCCCCTGGAAACACAGTTGAGACCTCTTGTGTTTCCATGTTACACGTGGCACCGCCCGGAGATCATTTGCCATCTTGACATCTTCTTTCCGTGCCAAGGGCTCTCACCACTGCACATGGACCTGAGCTGCTTCCAGCGTTCCTCTTTTAAGGATGCTTTGCCCAGTTCCAAAAAAAGCGCAGTCTCTCACTTTTAGGACACCTGTCAGCCCCAAATTGACCCCCTGGGTCCGATGGGTCTTGAGAACAGAGATCTTCTTCCCTGAAGACAGAGGGCACCACCACCCTCCTCACCCGTCGTCCCTGTTCACGCCACTCCTTCACATAACAACACCACACTCTCTTGGCTCCAAAATTGCCTCCCCCAAAATGCCGTCTCTGTGTCACAGGAGAAATGGTTCTGTCCATGGCTATACAAGAGAAGTCCAGCCAAAGGCCACTCCATCATCTCCTCCCACCTAGGATTTTTCTCAACTCTTCTGATATCTTTCACTTGCACGGACTTTCATCACACTTGTCCATTTCCTTCTATTTCATCTCAATCTCTCTTGTCATTCAGATCCAGAAGGATCTGTATTTGTAAGGTTTCATCATCCAAGAAAGAGTTCAAATCTCAGGCTCTGCCTGTCCAGGACTCCCACGCTGGCCCTGCCGGGCACCTGCTCGCCGCACCCTTGCTGCACGACCCCCTTCTCCTTCAGCCGCGCTGCCAGCACATGATATCAAATTTCAAGGTGGCACAAGTATAGGCACAATCTCTCTCTCTCTCTGTCTCGGGGGGCCGAGGGCTGCCTGCTGCCTCTCAGTGCTCCTCCACCCTTCCATCCTGCAGGGGCCTTCACCTCCCCTGTCTGTACAAGGCCCCGGCCTACCTCACCCGGCTCCATGGCTTCCTCTCACCCGCCCAGCCCGCAGCTGGGCAGGGGAGCTCTGACCTCTTTCACCCACTGGAACCAAAAGACAGTTTTCTTGGCAGTTCTTTGCTTTTAACCCTCTGTGTTCTCAGAGGCGTATCCCTGTCCTCAGTGGCCACACCACATGCCAATATTCAAATCTGAGCACCTATTAGTTTGACTACAGCATATCCCAGAAAACTTACTTCCTTTCAAACCGTGACAGGTCCATTTACATATTGGGATTAATTGTCCAATTACAGCCTCAGGTTATGCAATGCCATCCTTCTGGTTTGCTCTCCTCAATTCACTGTTTTTGGCGCTTTTTGGGCCTGAAGCTGCAACAGTGTCCAGTTCTGGGGCTGGAAAAGAATTGTTTTGTCTAACTACACTGTGAAGAAAACTTGCGAACACTCTGTATGAAGTCCAGAGTTACAGACTAATGCAGTAGAGAATCTGGAAATATGCCAGCTAAAACTGAAGGCATCGGCCTGTTCCATGTTCCCTTGGTTCCATGGGGATCCAGAGCATCACAATGGCCGCTTGTTCCCATGAGGCTCCCGAGTGTCACCGTGGTGTCCTTGCACCCACCTGGTCACAACTGACCCAAGGTTCCATGAGGTTCCCCAGTGTCACCATGGTCACTGTCAGAGGCTGGATGTGATCAGTGTCCTGTGACAGCCTGGGATGAGCTGTCAATCAGTCACACAGTGGGGACAGTGCTAACCCAGCCCTGATTGCCTGAGTGATCAGAAATCCCACCTGGGGGAGGCCCACAAGGGCCGGGGGCTTAAAAACACAGAGCACAAGGTGAGTCCCTGGTATGGACTCTGCCTTCTCCTGGGGTTTGTGTCACACCCACACTGGAACCCTAGGAACTGATAGTCATGTGCGTGTCTTTCTATAGAGCTTCTGTCTTTCTGTCTCTCTCTCTTTCTTCTCCTTCTAATGGTCTTTATATGCAACATTTTAGGGTACCTCAACAGCTTACATATTTAAAGGTTTTTAGGTTAAATGAGCTAAGTTAATGAAGTTGCTGCTATGAAGTGTTTTCTGTGTAATTGGAGGTTGCATTAAATCCTCTTCCAAAGTTTCTTGGTTTTTTGCACTTTGCCAGTAGAATTTTGTGTCATTTTGACCTCTTGAAAATATCTGGCTGGTGTTTCTCCTGTACACCAAACTCGAGTAAAGGAGCCTTTGGTTACCTCCAGCATTTCAGTGTTCTGGGCTGTTGCGCCCCACAGGCTCACAACGGCCTCTTGTTTCCACACTGGCCCCTTGGTTCCATGGGCCCCAACAGTGCCACGATGATCCCCCTGGTTCCGCAACTTCCCACAGTGTTGTAGAGAATTCATTGTTAAAGGAGTTAATATAAAGTTCCAATGATAGTTATAGATTGTTTGCTTAATGTTTTATAGTTATGTAATGTTCCAATGTTAGTTATTAATTGTTTGCTAAAGGTTTTATAATTATGTAAATCCTCTTACCATTGGGTATTACCGCCGCTGCACCCACTCTCGTCTAAAATGGCGAACCATCCAAGACCATAAAGAAGATGCTTACGTCACCTAATAAGCAAATATGAAACTCCCATAAGACTTAGCAGAAAAGGATTACATAACAAAAACCTCTAGAACAATGAAGCACCATGCAAATAAAGAATCAAAATAACACCTCTAAACAGAGAGAAACTTGAGACAATATCAAAGACACTGGTCAGAACTTTTTGCCTATGTCACCCTAACCAGAGTGGGCCAAGAGCAGTATAAAGATTATGAACCTGAAACCAACAGGCGTCTACTCAGAGACTCTTATGAGGAAAGAAGACCCAGCTCTGCTGGACGACGGAGTTGACCTCCTCCTCCTCCTCCATGCCGTCTCGGAAGGAGCGGTGGTGTGCGCACACCCCCATGGGTCCCCTACCTAGACTGTTTCCAGTAAAGCTGAAATCACTAAAGAGCTGGACATGTGCCATTCATAACAGTCTTGGGGACTGGTCCAGGCCAGACCACACCCGAAGAGGACTGAGGGCCTCCGGGATATCTGGCCCTACCTGGCCACTAGTCGGCAGCAGCCTAGGACCAGTGTGGAGGAGCATCGGTGAGTAAAGGCGGTGGCAGAAGTAGGAGGCAAATGAAAGAAGTGTGTGTGAGACGGGGCCCAGCAGCTGGGAGCCCGAAGCAGCTGTGGCCCTCCGAGTACCGTGGTTCCGGACTCCTGCGAGGAGACCGGCCAGAAAGAGAGGGAAGCAAGAGAAGCCTGAGTGAGTGAGACGCCTCCCAGGGGAATGAGGTGGGCCCCCCGTCTGGGCGTGGGGAGGAATAGAAAGGTGAGTGGCACACAAGGGGTCGGCCTTTCCCCTTAAGACTTGGTAGGTGCCCTCAGGGTGTGCTGAGGGTGGCAGACGCATTGGTGAGCTGGCACGCAAACCCCGAATGGCGCTCCGGGTGCGTGGAGGATCGGGGCAGTGTGAGTCGCGCACAATCCCTGCAGTGGGGGGACACGGGTCCCTAGCAGGGTTTAGGGTGCCCCGAGTACAGCAGCAGCACTGAGTAGAGCCAAGAGGGCCCCAGTGCCCAGGGTGGAACGGCGGTGCTGGGGGTTCAGTGTGCCGCGGTTCAGGTAGAAACCGTAAACCCACTGGAGGCCCCTGGAGGGATTGGGGTCACAGGGCAGGGCAGGGCTGGGCTCACAGGGCAGGGCAAGGCTGGACCTGCCCCTTCCTCCCCCACACACAAAATGTTTAGAGCCAACAATCTCCTCCAGTCTGTCACAACAGGCAGTGTTGGAGGTGAAATCCCATTTGTGGCCATGGGCACCTGGCTGAGAAGGACAGTTCTTTTCCATGGGAAGGAAAACACAGAGCCCCAAGGTTTGGAAGGCAGGTGACAGCCTCAGCAGGCCAAGGCCAGCTAGACTTGTCAGTAATAGCACAGTTTGGATTTAGGGAATTTTGGAGGTGGAAACCCAATCTCGGCCACGGGCACCTGGAAAAGCAGGACAGTTCTTTCCCATGGGAAGGAGAGCATGGAGCCTCCCTCAGTGTTTTGGGGACGCATGAGAGGTGACCCTTGTGAAACCACTGCCAGCCAGACTTGTCCTGGCAATATTCCTATGGGAAGAATCCCTGGATATAAAGGAAATTTGGAGGTGAAATCCCACTTCTGGCCATGGGTGTCTGGAGCAGAAGGACAGTTCTTTTCCATAGGAAGGAAAGCACAGAGCCCCAGTGTTTTGGCAGCACATGAGAAGTGACACTCAACATGCAAAGGTCAGTTGGACCAGTCAGGCAGTCCATGGGAGGCCAAACCAGCCAGAGCTGTTCTGTGTTCCCTTGGTTTTATGGGGCTCCATAGTGTCACAATGGTGCCTTGGATCCATGGGGCCCCGCAGTGTTATAATGGTGACTTGATTCCATGGGTTCCAGCAGTGTCACAATGGCCCCTTGATTACAAGAAGACCTGCAGTGTCACACTGGCCCCTAGGTTCAATGGGGTCCCACAATGTCACAGTAGCCCCTAGGTGTCATAAGGCCCCGCAGTGTCACAATGGTCCCAAGGATTCCATGAGGCTTTGCAGTGTCACAATGGTCTCTGTGGTCCCCCAGGCCCCACTCTGTTCCATGAGGTCTGCAATGTCACAATGGACCTTTGGACCCTGGGGGTTTGCTCTGTCTCAATGGTCTCCTTTGGTTGCCCAGCGTCACAATGGACCATTGATGACAGGAGGCCACTCTGTGTCACCCTGGAGCTTTGATTCCATGTAGCCCTGCAGTGTCACAAGGGTCTCCTTTGGTTGCCCAGTGTCACAATGGACCACCGATGACATGAGGCCCTGCAGTGCCACAATGGACCTTTGGTTCCTTGCAGCCCTGCAGTGTCACAAAGGCTTCTTGGTTTCACAAGGCCCCACAATATCACAATGGTCCTCCCAGGGTCACAATGGTCTCACTGATTCCATGAGGCCTCACAGCGTCACAATGATCTGCATGTTTCCATGAGTCCCCTGAGTGTCACAATGGTCTCTGTGTTTCCGTGGTGCCCCTCAGTGTCACAATGGCCCCTTGGTTCCATGAGGCTGTAAAGTGTCTTAATTGTCTTTGCATGGTTCCATGAGGCCTTGCAATGTCACAATGGACCTTTGGTTCCATGGAGTCTCGCAGTGTCACAATGGCCCCTTGGTTCCATAACACCCCACAGTGTCATAATGGTCTCCATGGTTCCATAAGGCCCCACGGTGCCACAATGGACCCTTGGTTGGAAGGGGCCTCTCAGTGTCACAATGATCCCTACATTCCATGGAGCCACACTGCATCAGTACAGTCCCCTTGGTTCCATGAGGCCCAGCAATGTCACAGTGCTCTCCATGATTCCATGAGGCCCCACAGTGTCACACTGGTCCCTTGGTCTCACACGCCCCCACAGTGTCCCAATGGTCCCTTGGTCTCACAAGGCCCCACAGTGTCATAATTGTCCCTTGGTCTCACAGGGCTCCACAGTGTCACAATGGTCCCTTGGTTCCATGGCCCTGTGCTGCTGCATTCCCCCCTCCCCTTCTCAGGCCGCCCCTGCCAGCTGAGAAATGCTCCCTGAGCCTCGGCCTTGGCCAACAGCCCCTGGGCTCAGCTCCTCTGCAGCTCATCACAAACACTGCCTGCTCCAGGCACTGCTGCTGCCCAACCAGCTCCTGGTTCCTTTAGCAGCAGCCCTGGGAACTGTTTTTGTTCCCTCCGTGGCACAACATCCCTGTTCTCACACTGCCACAGAAAGCTGTTGGTGCCAAGTGCGGCCAGGATGAACCATTGCTGGGACTGAAGCCCCTCTCTTGGGGCCCTGCAAACAGCGCTCCAAAAGGAGCCCTTGGAGCTCTCCTGGGCCAGCCACTCCCTCTGAGTGGGGCCTCTCCCAGCCGGGAACTCTCCCGTTTGCAGCACCCGGGGATCCTGAACAATGACGGAGCCTGGGCCGATCCCCCCACTCCTCCAGGCTCAGCCCTTTGCCCTTTGCTGGGGAGATGCCAAAGCATCAGCAGTGAGCATTGCCTGCCCTCAGGGGAATTGCTCACAGCTGCCTTGCACTGACTCTTTGTGTCTGTGTGCACACAGGAGTGCCTGTGCTGGGGAAATGTGGCAGAAATGCCACAGAACTCTGAGGGGTTGGAGTGCCTTGGATAGCTGAGTCAGTCAGGCCTGTAGCTAAATTAAATCACACGATCTACGTGAAGATAAATGCTGCTAAGAGTTGTTCTTAGTTGCTGAGTTGTTACCTTTAATATAAGTTATAAGATAAGTACTGTAAAGTGTTATTCCTCTGTTAAATTGAAAAGTCATAGGTTTAAGTTAGGTTAAATGCCGTTAGACTCTGCTCTTTTGCTAAATTGTGAAGTTGAAAATATCAGTTAAGGTTAAGGTATCAGTTAAATCCTGTTGAGTTTGAGCTCTTTTAAGCTTTTAGGCCGTATTCCTTTGATCCTTGCCCTCACTGTCCTTGTGTCACACACACACACAGAGGGACAGTTCTGGGTTAATTTCTGGTTTGATTGCCTGGATTCTGTTTGGCGTTGCTGTTGCTGTGTTTCCCTGGTGTGCCTGAAGTGTCCAGTCAGGAGCAGAGTGACTCTTGCCAAGGAACTCTGTGCTGCTGTCCCTTAATATTCAATCTGGTTTGTGCTGCTCCCTTGCTGGGGATTTTTTCAGCGCTCTCAAGCCCTTGTTCGTACCAGGGTGAAGGAGCCCTGGCCCAGGCTCTGGCCCTGGGGCACACGGGGACGCTGCCGGGGGGTCCCTGTCCCCCTGTGCCACCCCCAGGGCACCAGCCCCCGTCCCCGTGTCAGGCTCTGGGGTCGATCTCGTGGAACATCCTCTGGGGGAGGCTGCGTGGCCGGGGGACCCGGGGGGACAGAGGACCCCGCTGTGCACGAGCAGGGTTGGACTGCTCTGGGGGAACTGTGAGGGGGGCCGGGGCAGAGTGACCTCCCCGGGATGAAGCAAAGTGAAAATTTTCCAGGGTAGAAATCCATTTTAATTTAGGTGAAATGTACATTTTTGAGTTGAGTCTGTGGTTAGAAATCGTAGTTATTTAGCCAGACTGCAAGGCCTAAGCTCAGTGAAGTTACTTCAGCGAAGGACAGAGATAAAGGGGAGGAGACAGAAGATGATAGAGAGAGACAGGGATTGCTGTAAGGGCAAGTCAGCCTGACCTCGGAATTCTTGATGATAAAAAGGAACTAGTGGTAAAAGTCGCACAAAACCTATAAAAATGAATATGTATGAACCCATTGTGAAACTGTATGCATATGTATTGGAGAGGGGGATAAAAGGAGATCTGAAGTTCTCAGAGGTACGCAGGCCTTTTTGAGGACAGTTTTCTCCGCATGTGTCCGGCACCCTAAATAAACATACTGAGCTTTACAACTTTTATAAAGTTGTGAGGTTTCTTCTTTTCTCTGCAAAACGGGGGACCTCACACTCCCCCTGTGATGTCACACTGTCCCCTGTGAGTTCACACAGCCCATGTGATGTCACACAGCCCATGTGATGTCACACAGCCCCCTGTGAAGTCACACAGCCATTGTTGTGATGTCCCACAGCCATCTCTGTGATGTCACACAGCCCCCTGTGATGTCACAGAACCAACTTTATGTCACTTTGTGATGTCATACAGCAGTGCTGTGATGTCACACAAGAGTGATGTCACAAAGTCACCCTGTGATGTCACCATCTGTTCTGTGAGATCACAGCCTGCTCTATGATGTTCCACAGCCACCAGGTGATGTCACAACTCACTCTCTAATGCCACAGAGCCACCCTCTATGATGGCAGACTCTGCTCTATGGCCTCACACCCTACTCTGGGGTGTCACAGCCAGCTCTGTGATGTCACCACCCACTCAGTGATGTCAAAAAACCCTCAAGAACTCACTTCTATTGAAACACTGAAGTTCCTTGTACTTTGAAGAGATCTCTGTCAGGGACACGACTGAGAAAGTGACCCCAGGCCCCAGGCAGAGCAGAGAACTGGAGGCAGTGATGACAGGTGGGGACAAAGAGAAGCCAGTTCTTGGTGCCCTGGGGCACAGCAGGGTCTGTGCCACCAAGGGCTGTGAGGAGACACCTTGTCCTGAGGCCCCGGGGCCTCCTGGCATAGCCCCAGCCAGGCTGGGCACTGTCAGCCCCTTGTCCTGCCCTCAGCATCCCCCCCTAGCCCACATCCCAGTGGCCTCAAGGATCTGCTGGAAGGAGTCCCTGGGGAGCCTTGCTCAGCAATGGCCCTGGGGGCTCCTGAATGCTCCCTGCAGGGACTGCAAGTTTTTCAAAGGACCTTTTTTGGGTTTGGCTTTTGCCTTGGAGTCTCTGAGAGGTTTGTGCAATCATGGCCTCCAATTTTCTGCTGTAATTAGTACCTGGAGAGGCTGGGCCCTGCCCTATGCTTATCACACTCTGTTAGATAGTGTAGGGCAGCAGACAGAGGCAGGGGGGCAGGGAGATAAATCAGCTATCCCAGTCACTCAAGCTGTAGCCAACAGCCCAGGCTTGAAGCCAGCAGCCAAACCAGATAGTGAGCCTAAGCCAGCATCTAAACCCATGGCTGTTGCTACCAGTACTAGAAGTGGGAAATGCACAGAAAAAACTAATCAACCAGTGGATGATGATGATGATGGTGATACAGGAGAAGAAGCCTTGATGCCTCCTGACATAAAATCAGGAGTCAAAGCAGCAGGTGCAAGATCAGACGCAAATATTGAGTCCTTTTTCCTGAAGGACCTTCGTGGCCAAGGGAAGGATTACACTTGAAGGTCTGATGAATCCATAATTTGTTGGCTGGTCCGTCTCTGGGATGCTGCAGGCAAGGCTACAATTCTGGATGGCACTGAAGCCAAGCATGTGGGATCCCTGTCACAGGATCCTGTCATCGACCAAGGAATGATGATGGAGGCTAACCCTCACAGCCTCGGGCAACGGGTCCTAAGAAGTGTAGCACAAAAATACCTGTGCGCAGACGATCTCTATATGCAGCAAACCCAGTGGAGAACCATAGAGCAAGGGATTCAACGCTTGAGGGAAATGGCAGTGGCCGAGATTGTCTTCTCAGATGATGGAAACACTGTAAATCCAGACTTGGTACCATGCACATCTCTGATGTGGAGAAAACTTGTACGACTTGGGCCACGAGAATACGCTTCTGCGTTAGCAATAATGAAGCAGGATGATGGTGAGGAGACTGTGCTGGATATGGCAAGGAAGCTCCGAGCATACGCAGGTGCTGTGCATGGCCCAACACAGGCCAGAATCACAGCAGTGGAAACATGTCTGCAAAAATTAGAAGACAAGATGGAGGAGGGTCACAAGAAACTGAGGGAGGAGATTAAAGAGGGCTTTCTCCAAATCTCGGCAGTACAGATCAGAGGTTCTGGTGCCCAACGCAGACGTTCCCCAGATCGCGAGAGAAGGAACACCCCACGAGCTGAGCTGTGGTTCTACCTGCGTGATTGTGGAGAAGACATGGGGAGATGGCACAGAAAACCTACCGCTGCTCTGGCACAATGGGTGTGTGAACTGAAGACTCAGAGAGGAAGTTCCAAAAGGGAAGCAGCTCCAGTGGCCAGTAACCGAACTGTCACATATGATGATAATGACAATATTTTTGATCCCCTTGAAAGACCCTCCAAGGCATATGCCTAGGGAAAGAAGGATAACCAGGCTTAGGGGGGCCCTGCCTCTAGCCAAGTAGAGGCTGGGGAAAACCGTGTTTTTTGGACTGTGTGGATTCGTTGGCCTGGCACATCTGAACCACAAGTATACAAAGCTTAGGTTGACACTGGTACGCAATGTACATTAATCCCATCGAGACATGTGAGGACAGAGTCTGTTTCTATTGCTGGTGTGACAGGGGGATCACAGGATTTTACTTTGGTGGAAGCTGAGGTGAGCCTGACTGGAAATAAGTGGAAGAAACACTCTATTGTGACTGGCCCAGAGGCCCCCATGCATTTTAGGCACAGACTTCCCCCGAAGTGGGTATTTCAAAGACCCAAAGGGACTCAGATGGGCATTTGGAATAGCTGCTGTAGAGACAGAGGGTGTCAAGCAGTTGAACCACTTGTCTGGACTGTCAGAAAGCCCATCTGCAGTAGGTCTCCTGAAGGTGGAAGAGCAACGAGTACCAATTGCCACCTCAACAGTGCACCGCCGACAGTACCGAACGAATCGAGATGGGGATCACCATGCACAAAATGATCCGTGAGCTGGAGAGCCAAGGGGTGCTCAGCAAGACCCACTCACTCTTCAACAGCCCCATTTGGCCCGTGGGTAAACCTGAAGGAGAATGGAGACTGACAGTGGACTATCGTGCATTGAATGAAGTGACTCCAGCCCTGAGCGCTGCTGTGCCGGACAGGCTGGAACTCCCGTACGAGCTGGAGTCCAAGGCAGCAAGGTGGTACGCCACTATAGACATTGCCAATGCATTTTTCTCCATTCCCCTGGCAGCAGAAGGCAGGCCTCAGTTTGCCCTCACCTGGAGAGGCGTGCAGTACACCTGGAACCGACTGCCCCAGGGGTAGAAGCACAGCCCCACCATCTGCCATGGACTGATCAAGGCTGCACTGGAAAAGGGTGAGGCTCCAGAACACCTGCAATGTATTGATGACATCATTGTGTGGGGGAAGACAGCATCAGATGTGTTCCAGAAAGGGGAGAAAATCATCCAGATTCTCCTAAAAGCTGGCTTTGCCATCAAGAAGAGCAAAGTCAAGGGACCTGCCTGTGAGACCCAGTTTCTAAGAGTGAAGTGGCAAGATGGATGGCGGCAGATTCCCACCGATGTCATCAACAAGATCACAGCAATGTCTCCACCATCCAGCAAGAAAGAAACACAAGCTTTCCTACGTGCCATAGGTTTTTGGAGGATGCACATTCCCGAATACAGTCGGATCGTGAGCCCTCTCTACCTGGTCACCCGTAAGAAGAACACTTTCCACTGGGGCCCTGAGCAGCAACAAGCCTTTGCACAGATCAAGCAGGAGATCGCTCATGGAGTGGCCCTTGGCCCAGTCAGGACAGGACCAGAGGTGAAGAACGTGCTCTACTCTGCAGCCGGGAACCATGGCTTGTCCTGGAGCCTTTGGCAGAAGGTGCCTGGGGAGACTCAAGGCCGACCACTGGGATTTTGGAGTCGAAGCTACAGAGGGTCTGAAGCCAACTACACTCCCACAGAGAAGGAAATCTTGGCTGCCTATGAAGGAGTCCAGGCTGCCTCAGAGGTAATAGGCCCTGAAGCACAACTCCTCCTGGCACCCCGACTACCAGTACTGGGGTGGATGTCCAAAGTAAAAGTTCCCTCTACGCACCATGCAACCAGTGCTACATGGAGCAAATGCATTGCTGTTATCACACAGCGCGCCCGTATTGGAAACCTGAATCGCCCTGGGATTCTGGAAATAATTACAAACTGGCCAGAGGGTGAAAACTTTGGTCTCGCTGATGGAGGGGAACAAGAAGCGACACGGGCTGAGGAAGCTCCACCATCCAACCAAGTGCCAGCAGAAGATCCACGATACACTCTCTTTACTGATGGTTGGTGCCGCATTGTGGGAATGAACCGGAAGTGGAAAGCAGCCGCATGGAGCCCCACACGACAGGTGGCAGAGGCCACTGAAGGAGAAGGTGGATCAAGCCAACTTGCTGAACTCAAAGCTGTTCAACTGGCCCTGGACATTGCTGAGAGAGAGAAGTGGACAAAGCTCTACCTCTACACTGATTCATGGATGGCAGCCAATGCTCTGTGGGGATGGCTGGAGAGCTGGAAACAGGCTAACTGGCAGCGTCGAGGAAAACCAATTTGGGCTGCTGAAGAGTGGAAAGACATTGCTCCCAGGGTAGGGAGGCTACCTGTGAAAGTCCGCCATGTGGATGCTCACGTTCCCAAGAGTAGGGCCAATGAGGAGCACCAAAACAATGAGCAAGTAGACCAGGCTGCAAAGATAGAGGTGTCAAAGATAGACTTAGATTGGCAACATAAAAGAGAATTATTCCTAGCTCGATGGGCCCACGATGCCTCAGGCCATCAGGGCAGGGATGCCACCTATAAGTGGGCACGAGACCGAGGGGTGGATTTAACCATGGACAGTATTGCTGAGGTTATCCATGACTGTGAGACGTGTGCTGCCATCAAGCAGGCCAAGGGAGTGAAGCCCCTCTGGTACGGTGGGCGGTGGTCCAAGTACAAGTATGGGGAGGCCTGGCAGATTGACTCCATCACACAGCCCCAGACACGCCAGGGCAAGCGCTACGTGCTGACCATGGTGGAAGCCACCACGGGATGGTTGGAAACCTACCCTGTGTCTCATGCTACAGCCCGGAACACCATCCTGGGCCTGGAAAAGCAAGTTCTGTGGAGACATGGCACCCCTGAGAGGATTGAGTCAGACAATGGGACTCATTTCAAGAACAGCCTTATCAACACCTGGGCTAGGGAACATGGCATTGAGGGGGTGTACCATATCCCCTACCATGCACCAGCTGCAGGAAAAGTAGAGAGGTACAACGGACTGTTAAAAACCACATTGAAAGCATTAGGTGGGGGATCTTTCAAAAACTGGGAGCAGCATCTGGCAAAAGCCACCTGGTTAGTTCACACCCGAGGCTCTACTAACCGAGTGGGCCCTGCCCAATCTGAGCCTTTGCAGAGAGTAGATGGAGACAAAGTCCCAGTGGTACATGTCAAAGGTTTATTAGGGAAGACAGTTTGGAGTAATCCTGCCTCGAATACAGACAAACCCATTCGTGGGGTTGTTTTTGCTCAGGGACCAGGTTGCACATGGTGGATAATGCAAAAAGATGGAAGAACACGATGTGTACCTCAGGGAGATCTGAATGTTGGATAAAACCTCTGTAAATATCACTGTTTGCTGAATGTTATTACCATTGTCTGTGTATAGCTGTATAATGGATGTATCATGTATGTACTTGTAGAGTTAGATTTTATATTAGTTTTAGTAGTGAGCAGATGATATGGGGATAAGGGGTGGAATGTCCTGGGTTGACCATTTGATGCTTTTATCCCCAGTCGTCTCATTCTGTTTATGTTGAATAATAAGTTTTGCATCTTTAAGAGTGTTCCAGAGAGTGAAGGGGGAGAGAAGAAGCGCGCAGTTTGTTTTCATACACTGCACTCCACTCCCCCACATTCCTGCCCCTGGACTGCTGTTGTCTGCGGACAGACAGCGGGACAGAGCTCTTCTTTGGCTTTTTAGTTAGTGTTAGCTAGCTGAGGCAAAGAAGTTGCCTGGACTGTGTATTTTCTTTTCTTTGGACCTCTTGAAACCTGCTCTGGACTGAACACCCAGGAGAGCACCTGCAGCTGCACCTGTGGCCCACCGGGCCGGGCCTGGCCTGAGACAATTCCAGCACCGGAGGGACTGATCAGAGACTGAGTGAGCTGCAACCCAGGGACGGGCTTTTCTCCGTTTGTCATCTCTTGTAGAGCGGCAAGGGGTCTCATTGTTTGATATTGTTTTGGTTTTATTGTTTAACAAACAGGTTGTTTTCCACCTTTCTCCAGGGAGGTATTTTTTCCTGCTGGACCAGTTGGGGGGAGGGGCCGATTGGATCTGCTTTTTTCCCACCGGAGCTGCTTCGGGGGATTCTTCCCCAAATTTGGTCTAAACCTGGACAGGGCTCTGGCTGCCTCCTCCTGTCCAGTCCTGAAGTGCCTCCATCGAGTTGCCGGGCAATCCAGACTGGTTCTCATCTCCTTTGGTGGCTGGGGTTTGAATTTAGGTGGGTGGAGCTCATCTCTGGAAAATAAATAACTATGAACAGGGACCTGCAGTGGGAGGGAGGGAGGGAGGGAGGGACACCTGCACGAGCAGCTCCTGGCCAGGATGCAGCCCCTGGCTGGGTGCTGGCTCGTTGAACTGAGAAATGCTTTGATCCAGCCCTTCCCAATCCAGGCTGGGGCAGGTCTGTTCTAAAGGCAGCCCAGGGATGGCATGGAGGTGCTGCAGCAGCTGCAACTGCTCGCATTGAGCAATTACAGAGGACAGGCATTTACACCTGGTGGGGATGCAAAAAGCACAGTGGGAGAGGAAAAGACAGAGAAGGCAGCAAAAAGGTGAGATTTGAGACACCGAGGGGCAGACCCAGCCAGTGCCCAGCCAGCACAGCCCACCCAGTGCCCAAGGCCAGAAACTCTGCAGCTCCACCAGGGATTTATCAGCAATGTTCCCCTGACACCGCTGGGGGCTTGGTTGACATTTTACAACACTCCCAGGTGACTCAGGTCGCATTCCCCATCCATCCATCCATCCATCCATCCATCCATCCATCCATCCATCCATCCATCCATCCATCCATCCATCCATCCATCCTTCCATCCTTCCATCCATACATACACAGGCTGTGGTGCTGGGATCCTGCCAAGCTCTGCCAGCCTTGGGCTTGGGGAGATTTCTGCCAGCCGTCCTGAGCTCCGTAATTGTGCTCTCTGTTCCAGGAAGCAAGCAAGAAAGATTTTAAAAAACCCAAAACAAACCACAACAGAGAAACCTAAAAAACCTTCAACAGCTCAACCCTGCTCTAGTTATTTCTTTAGGGACAGCTACCACTCTCCAGCTGAAATGCTGGGCTTTTGGGAAAAAAGAAAATTACATGTTCACCTCCAAATTGGAAAGGATTAAGGTAAGAGAACCTTTCAAACTAAAAATTACTGTCCGAAAGCTTTTATCTTTGCAAGAAATCTCTAGGTAAGACCAGCCTGACAGTTAAACAACTGGTTCTTCTGGTGGGGAGAAACCCTCCTCTTTAACAGAAGCAGCCTGATAGTTAAAAGCAACTGTTTGGTCAAATTTCAGGCTCCCTGGCACAGCCTGCATTGCCCTTCCTTCCTGTTCACTGATTTACAGGCAGTGCCACGATGGCCCGGGTTCAGATGTTTGGTGCCATCCAGGGAATTTGGCATTGCCATTTCCATATGTTTTAATTGAAGTTTCAGTCCTTGCAACCACTCTTCAAATGCCAGCTTTCCTTTCTTTTACAGAAAGCTCAAGGTTCCCAGAAGACTTCTGACATCCTCTCTTGCGCTCAGAGAGATGACATTTTCAAACAGATGTTTCCAAAGTTCACAGCATTTGAAAGAAAAATGACCTGAAATCCCCCTGGATTCCAGCTCAGCCCAACTCCATTCTGTGTCAGACACTGAGATTCCCACCTCTAAGGCAGGAGCTGTTTGTGCCCCCATCCCTCCTGTCCTTCTCCCCAGCAGCCTGTGCCTGTTTTCCCCGGCAGAATCCCTGTCCCCGTGCACCCTGCCAGGAGCAGCTGCACACAGGCTCACAGCTCCCCTTGCCCTCACCAGGGGGTTCCTCTCATCCCCGAACACGCCGATGAGAACGTCAGTGCGATGAGTGCCCAGGGCCTGCACTGCCACCACAACTGGGATCTCTGCTGTGCTCTGGGGCTGCACAATCCCACAGGGACTGGGGCTGGAGTAGAGCACAGCAGAGTCCTCCTTGCATTTCTGGAAGGGACACAATGAAACGCACATTCAGAGGGACCTCTCAAGAAGCTTTAGGCTCCTTAACATCCACCACAACAGCAACTTACACACACCTTTAAAGCTTCCCAGGACAAAGGTCAAAGGCACAAACAAGATGCAAGAATTGTAGGCTTAGCACTACAGCACTACAGCACTACATCCTGCAAGGAGGCTGCCAGCACAGGCACTGGTGTCTGTGGGTGCAGCAGCTTTTCACAACCCTCTAAGATCTCCCACAGGAAAACACCCTGAGGACTAGAGCATCAACTGTTTCCTCAGGGGCTTAAACTGCCTCCTCAAGTTTACAGTTGGGTAGGATCCTGTTCTCAGCAGATCTTTAAGACTGAATAGAAACCAGCAAGGTCTTATCCAAACCCTTTGTTCCCCTAATAATCTCCTCAGGAAGATTTGACAGGAGGAGGTGGATGTGGTGCCAAACCTGGGGAATAAGCCCGTAGCAGCCAGGAAGGTGGCTGGGATTCCTAATGAGGATCTTCCTCTCATAGGGCACCTTCAGGTGGCACTCATCACACAGCAGCACTGGGGAGGACACTTGGAGCTCAGGAACGAGACACCTGGGCAAAGAGATGAGCCCAGGACAATCAGAGATCCTGAGAGAATGGAGAATGCCTACCCGCAAAGATTGTGAAATGGAGCAGAACACATTGGTCACTGTCAAATGCACACTGAAGAGCCCTACAGGGATAAATTGCCTTCTACCTCTTCCCACTCCAACATGTCTTGTCAAGGAGGGGCAAACCCTGAGAGGCAGCACCCAGAGGCTGCCAAGTGCCCCAGGCAGAGCACTTTGCCCCACAGCTGCCTCACCTCTCCTTTACCCAAGAAGGCTTGCAAGGACTCCTGCAACAGTGCCAGTGACCCACGAGCTCTGGGGAAGCCTTCCCAACAAGGATCAGTGCTCCCTAAGGCTCAAGGAACACACAGCTCCAGTGTCTCAGTAAAAATGACTCCCTTCTCTGCCATGGTGCTGTTGCCCTGCCTGAGAACTCAGCTCTTTGCCCCAGCCCTGGAGGGCACGAGACAGCAGCTGCCCCACAGAGGGGCTGATCAGCCCCTGCCAGGCCCTGCAGCTCCCTGGCTCCTTCACTGCACAGCTCCAGGCACTGCCTGGCCCCAGCTCCACCTGCTGTACACAGTGGCAGCCCAGGCACTGCCTGCATGGCTCTGCCTGGCACAGGGAACAGCACCAGGGAGCTGCATCCCTCTGGGCATCACACTGACACCCACAGCAGCACAGCAGCATGGAATTCTGCTGCAGCAACAACGACTTTTGCTCTCAACTCTGACAACATTAAAGCTCAAAATGGGAAGCAGAGGGAAGGACAACAACTGCAGCTGACCTGCCACATCAAGGGCTGCTTTCCCCTTGTCAGACCTTGCCCTCCCCACTCTTGCTGGGAGCCACTTCCCCCCTGCCATGTGCCCTCATGGACAGAGCCAGAGCCTGACTCTCAGCAGCTGCTTGGTGTGGCCCAAACCAGTGCACGGTGCTCACAGCCAGCACAACTCCACCTCTTGCAGCCTGAAGGAGAGGAGGCCCTCAGGAAATTTGTTCCACCTCAAGCACCAAAAACAAGGCCAATCAATGATATCATTCCTGGTGCCTTTAGAAGAGGGCCCAGGACCGTGCTGGGCTGGCAGCAAACGTGCTTTTCACTACAGGCTGCTGCCCAAGCACTGCTGTTCTCGTGTCCAGCTGGCACAACATGAGGGCATTCAGCAGCACTTCTCCTTGGCAGCTGCAGCCAGCACAGCCTGGGCAAGGCAGTGCCTGGGGGAGGCCAGGCAAGGGCTGGTACCTGGCTGTGATGATCAGGGCTGCCACTCCCTTGCCAACACCCTCCAGGTCCACCAGCAACCTCCGGTAGAACTCCATCACCGTGTTGGAGCACAGGGTCACCTGGTGGAAGAGAAGAACAGTCAATGCTTCCTTCCAAAAGCTCATTACCCACGGGTGATATCCTCCAGTTCCTGAGGGAGGATTTGCCCTTCATTCTTCTGCTGCTCCATGTGTAGAGCACAGTCTCAGAGTAACAAAAGCCGTCTGGCAATACCACATTTGTTAAACACACCTTGCTATCAGGGCACAGGTCAGCTACATTAAAACATTGGACTACAGCTCCATGCACCACTGCATTCAAATGAAGGGGCCAATTTCTCATCTGACTACAAAGACATCCATGCAGAGGAAATCTGACTTGACCACAACGAGTTCAGCTTTACAGCAGGAGGCTGAGGGCAAAGTGTGGCCCAGCAGGTGCTGGGCAGTTCATGGCTGCCCTGGGACCCCGAGCCCGGGCTGGCTCTGAGAACTCCGGCCCCACGCCAGGAGTGGGGAACTGCCCCAGGGTGGGCAATGACCACAGGCAGAACCCTCAGAACTGCCCCAGGGTGGGCATTGACCACAGGCAGAACCCTAAGAACTGCCCCAGGGTGGGCAATGACCACAGGCAGAACCCTCAGAACTGCCCCAGGCTGGGCAATGACCACAGGCAGAACCCTCAGAACTGCCCCAGGGTGGGCATTGACCACAGGCAGAACCCTCAGAACTGCCCCAGGGTGGGCACTGACCACAGGCAGAACCCTCAGAATGGCCCCAGGGTGGGCACTGACCACAGGCAGAACCCTCAGAACTGCCCCAGGGTGGGCAATGACCACAGGCAGAACCCTCAGAACTGGCCAAGGCTGGCCATTGACCACAGGCAGAACCCTCAGAATTGCCCCAGGCTGGGCATTGACCACAGGCAGAAACCTCAGAACTGCCCCAGGCTGGGCATTGACCACAGGCAGAAACCTCAGAACTGCCCCAGGGTGGGCATTGACCACAGGCAGAACCCTCAGAGCCTCTTTCTCTACACTGCAAGAGAGAAGCCACCAACGGGACCAGGCAGAGGAGAAAGGAGGAGGATCTGTGTCTTGAAATTACACAAGAAAGGGTTTATTCCAAGCAAAAGGATCAGAGCCAAAAGAGCCCTGGATACTCCTGTGCAAGGGCTTTTGTACAGACACAAATCAGGAGGTGGATACAAACAGCAAACCAAAAGGGAATCCTCACGGCAGCACTGAGGGGATTACATCAAGTGTCTGGGGCCACTTTGGGTTGGAGGGTGGGGAGGATGGCTCACTTGGGCCAATGGGGCCTCCAGGAACAGGGGAATTCCAAAGGGGCGTTGCAGACAGGGATTGGCTCCAGGTTAAATTGGCAAAGAAAGTTGGGGAACAAAAGGGGCTGGGTTTGACAGGCAGGGAAAGAGCTGGAACAAGGGGCAGGGAATGGCATGAGGGACAGCTTTGAGGGAGGGTAAAACCCAGGGGTAAACTAACTCGGGGACAACACGGGGTACAACAGAACAAACCACTTAACAAGGAATCAATACAATCAATTTGAACCGCTACACATGGCTGCAGATTTTTTTGTCTCCACTGGAGCTTCCTGCAGTGAACACAAATCATTCTGCTCCCCAGGAGGGGGGAAATGACACCAGGAAGAAAAGCTCACTGCTTGATACAATGACATCTCTCTAACAGCCACCTTCTGCCCTCATCCTTGCTCTGCCCCGTTGCAATCAAATCCATCGCTCTCAAAAACACAAGAATGGTTTCACGCCTTGACCATAAGGTCTGTGAGCTCAGCATATGATTTTGGAAAGCAAACAGTGCTCCTTGAGGAACATCCCGACTAAGCCAGCCAGCAGAGGCCTCCCAGCAGTGCAGATCTCTCAGTGCCAGGATGCTCCAAGCTGGCACCAGAGCTAAAGCCCTCCCACCCTGCAGTGCAGCTCCAGCCCTGGTGCTGCAGCGGCTGTGGCCGGGCTCTTCCCGTACCTCGATGTCCTGGTGTCCCTGGGGGAGGATGGTGCCTCTGCTGGGATTGATGGTGAACTCCCTGGGCTCCACATGGAAATGGATTCCCTTGCTCCAGGCCGGGTCGCTGTCCCTGCGGATCTGATCCACGCTGTCCACAGCCGGCTGCGTGCCATCGTCCGACATGCGGAGCTGGAACGTCAGGGGCACCGCGGAGCTGTTGGTGAGGCGGCAGCGCTGCGTGTAGGGAAAGCCTGGGCAAGGACACAAACAGCCATTCAGGCACCCAGCAGGGCATCATCCTGGGGGCAAGATCCTGGCAGGATCAAAGTGGGATTGGAGTTGAGCTCTTCATGATCTGAACTACAGCTCACCCAGAAGCTGCGTGAGGAATTAATCGTCACTTAGTTCCCTTTGACACAGATTCCAGACTGCAGCCTTGAAAATGCCCACTCCTAGCCCTGCTGAACACTGCAAGCTTCTCTCTTTGTGATGGGGACGAGCTCCCTCACCTGCCCCAAACCAGCACCAGTTCTCGCTCAGTGATGAGTGTGCACCCAGAGCCAGCATTTACTCTGAGAATTCAAGCTGTCCAATTCCCTGCTCAGCCTGCCAACACTCCCACCTTTTTCAACACATATAAAGAGTGAGTTGTCAGTGAGAAGAAGCTACAGCAAAAGAAAGTGAGGATGGGATCAGGAACTAGAACGTGATGCAAAGCACCCTAATGCAGCTTCTCTCTGCAGGATCCTTAAGGCATCTCTTGCTTTGGGCCAAACAGACTGAGCACGTGACAGCTCAGAGCCCACTCAGCTGGGGGCACAGCCCAGCCTTGCTTTGAGATTAGCAATCAGGAACCAGGTCCCACCTCAGCCCACAAACAGGGACATCACAGCCGTGCTGTGCACTGAGGGTGCTGCCAGCAAGGGTTTACCACACTTTGGCTCTGAGATTTGCTTTCCATCCTGCAAAGCCAGAGATACAGCCACTCATGGAGGGGATGTCCTGCAGAGCGCGCAGAGCAGCCACAGCCTGCTCTGCACTGCACATTTGGCTGGGCTGGCCAGCTCTGTGGGGAGGAGACTTCTCCCCAGGCCTGCTCACCAAGAGTCACTGGGACACAGATGGGGAGGAAAAACAACTGCAGCTGCAGCCCAGAGCTTCTCTGTGCCCATCCAAGTGACCACTGCCAGCTCCAGCAGGGACTCCAGCAGGGAGGCAAGAGAGGCACACAAAGGACAAACCCAGATGTCAAAACATCCAACGACACTGAGGCCAGCACATGCAGACAACAGTCAACATTTACAAAGAAGCAAAGATACAACAGCTGCCTTCAGCCGAAGAGCCCTTAGGGATGAAATTGGATTCAGCAGGATCAGTCTCCTGCTTCAGACCCATATTTCCATCTGTTGCCTTTCTTGTTTCATTCCTTCCAAAGTCAACTTGACAAGCGCCTCCGTGGTGATGCAGGCTGGGGAAGAAGCAGCTCAAGAAAGGCAATGAGTTTCCTTCAGAAGTTCATGAACTTCATTGTTGTGGCTTTAGGCTTGGCCGTGAACGTTGCCCTGGCTCTGGGAAGGGGGACAGGGGTTCTGGGGGGTTTTGGGCGGTTTTGGCCCTGGGCTGGGCTTTTCCCTGGGGGGTTTTTGGGAGTTGTGGCGTGATGCCGTGGGCGGCTGTGCAGTGGGAGCTGAGGCTGGGCAGAGAGCGGAGCTTCCCTTCCTCCCGCTCGGGGCTCGCAGCTCGGCCACTGCTGCTGCGGGAGGGTTTGTGCTTGGCCCGGGGCTGCCCTGGCTGCAGCTCAGCGCTGGCACCGACCCTGCCTGCCTGCCCCGCTGCGGCTGCGGCTGCTGGGCACTGCCTGCATTCCCCTGCCCTCTGGGGCTCTGCAAAAGGAGCATTTCCTCCTTCCCTTCCCTTCCCGCACCGGCTGGGGGGGATCCCTGCCCTGCCAGAGCCCACAGCTCCTCCTGCTGTCACCAGACCTCCACCAAAGGGGAAAAACAGGACTTGGCATCTGGGAAATGTCTGTTCTTGCCTTCTTGTCTCTGCTCTCCTGAGACAGTCTAGCAAAGAACTGGTATTCCATTTCCCACAGTTTTGCCCGAGAGCCCTGTCATTTCAAAGGGATAATCATTTGGAGGGAGGGGCTCATCTTTCCATTGCAGCAAGATTCCCACCTTCCTTGGCAGACATCTGTCTTTTAAAGCAGCACAGAGACACCAGAAAATTCTGCCTTTCTATTCCTTGCTTCCATTGGATCTCACAATGGCAAGATGCCCCCTGAGGCAGCAGCAGCAGCAGCAGCAGCAGCCCTGCAGTTCACAGCCTGAAGAGGCTGCTGGGGCAGAGCAGGAGTGAGGGATGCTTTTCTGTTGGAAGGCACAGATCCCTGAGGCTGTGTCCCAGCCCAGGGAACACTCACCAAAGGAGATGTCCCCGAAGTCGAGCTCAGCGAGGTCGAAGTGTAAACTCGGTGCAGTGACGCTGCCCCTGCAGGCCGAGGACAGAGCAGGCAATGGCTCGGTTAAAGGCATTGCACAGGTCCGGCTGTCGTGGCTCGGGGGCACAAAACCCGGGCTCAGGGCACCCTGGGTTTCCAACCAACACAGCCCCGTGTGCTCAGCACAGCGCCCGGGGCACAGGAGGCAGCTCCAGCCAAGGGGCAGCAGCCAACAGCCCCTGATGGGCTCTGGGCACAGGGCAGGCAGGAGAAGCCCCCGGGTTGCTGGCGGTCCCATGAAGGACCCTGAACACACACCCAGACATGGCTCCGTGCCTCAGTTTCCCCATCTGCAATGGCATGGACATCAAGGTGTCCCCACTAACTTCTGAAAGCAGCCCTTCCAGCCACAGCTTCCCTGCTTTGCTCCTTCTGAGCTGCAACTGCTGTTCCCATGGAGGAGCTTTCTCAAGAGAGTTTGACCCACACAATCATTACAGACACTGTTCTGAGACACGAATCCAGGGCATTCCCAAACATCCTCTGAAAAGAGCAGCAACAGTTCTACCCAGGGCACAGATGAATCCTAGAGGAAAGGACCAGCTTGTCAGCAGTGCACCAGCTGGCACAGCCAAGAGCAAGAGCTTCAACAACCAAACTTGGCTGTCCTGAATCTAGCACAGCACCTCACCTGCCCTTGAACTCAGCAGACACACTCCAAAAGCCACCAACATCCACTGAAATCAGCACTTGAAGCTGCACAACATTCACCAGTTGATTTCATGGTTGATGCCAATCAGTGCCCACTCTGCCTTTTGGTTCAAAATCAAGAACCAGTGAGCTGTGTCCTCTATTGTACTCACAGGACTGCCCCTGGCTCTGCTCTGCACATCTCAACAAGAGACACCTGCCCCTGCTCAAGGAGAAAGCTGCTTATGCAGAAACACCCCATGGCCATTTTGGGGGAGGGACAGAGGAGAATCAATTATTTGATGGTGAAAGGTTCCCTCTTGATTTCCAAATGAAAAAAGCAGCACTTTTCCTCCAAAAACAAAGGCAGCATCATTGTTTATCCACTATGGGCGCACCTGCTCACCACTTTTCTCTTGCTAAGGAATAACTCCCTTGCTCTTCTTTACCCATCTCCCTTATCTCTTTGGTATCATCCAGTGCAGATTGCTTTCATTTCTTCACTGCCTTGAGCCAGTGGTGCCCAGGAGCAGCAGCCCAGCTCCAAAGCTGCAGAGCAGCCAGCATCAGCTCTCCTGCTTCCACTCCATTATCCTGCAGCACATGGCTCAGGCTGGCAGGGACAAGGCCTCACGCTGCTGTGGTGCTGAGCACTGAGCTCTGCCTCCCCTATGATCCGCCCTTCTCCCTGTGCCTGGGCCAGGATTGTCTCTTGCCATGGCACCAGCCCACGGGACGGTGCCCAAGTCCTTGGCACAGTTCCTGACTCCCACATCAGCGCTTTGCTGGCTGTGCAGAGGAGGCACCAGAGCCCTCTGTGCACAGGAGCTGGGGGCACAGCTTGTGCCCCACAGCATGGCCATGAGAGGTGAGCTGAGGCTGCTGCTGCCCATCTGGCATGGATTATTCACACAAGGTTTTACAAACACTGCTGCAGCTGCAGAATCAGCCAGGCTGGCCCATCTGCAAAGCCCTGAGGGCCTTGCTGGGTGTTCAGGTGGGACATCCCAGAGCAGCTGCTGCCCAAAGCTGATCCATCCCACTGCCTGCCATGGCCCAAGGCACAGGGAGATCCCTGCAGGGAGGAGTCATTCCGGCTCCCTGCTACCACACAGGGCAGCAGGCAGCCCTGACAGTGCTGAGGAAGCATTTCAGAAGCTGCTTGTGCTCAGCAGGGTGCAAGCCAGCTCCCAACATGTTCCAGCAGCCTCCAGGAAATCTGGGACACAGAAAGCTCCAAGGCCACTGAAAGCAAGAGCAGATGCCTTCCATCCTGCTCACTTCCAGCCAGGCTGCAGGGCAGCAGATCCGGTGCTTGGTTCCTTCTGTAGCTCTTTCCCAACTCCGCTCTCACCCAAAGGTGTTTGCACAGGGACAGACGAGCTGCCTCACCTCTGGGTGCCCAGCTGGTACCGAGCTGCCCGGGCACCGACATTGCGCACCAGCAGAGTCTGCTGGGTGCTGACCTTGACTGGACACTTGGAGAAGTCCAGCTGGGCAGGGAAGTCCAGCACAGCTCGGGCACCAATGGCCCGAATTGGCACAACGATCCTTTCCCTTCCAGTGAGGCACACCAGCTCGTGGCAATAATCCTGCAGGAAAAGAAACTGGCTCAGCACAGCACATTTAGTGCCATCCCCATGGCAGAAGAAAAACCATTTCCTATACCCCTCCAAGGGCATCAATTTACCTATTGCACCCTCAAATGAACACTAAGTTCTACTACTATGTCACATTTTAAAGGCACCAGCGCACTTTGCAAAATCTGTCTCAGTGGCATTCAGCTCTTGTGTCACTTGGCTCATACAGATAACAGCCCTAGGCCACCATCATTTTTACTCTAAACTTTATTGATGTTAAAGAATTCCTAAGCCCCTTCTAAGCAACATGGAGCTGGGGAACACAGGACATTGCTCTTTAGGCTTCTATATTCCCACTGTCTGAGAATAGGACAAAGTGTCCAACTGACTCTAAGCAGCAAAAGGAAGAGGAGAAAACAGCTGCACCCAAAGACATCCTGCACCTCTGGCCTGGTGCAGAAACATCAGTTGGCTCACAACTCCCCTCTAACTTTGCCTGTCCAACCAAGTCAGGAGAAGAACGGTTCTAAGAGGCAGCAGGATGCTGTTGGAAAGGGCCTCTCTTTGTTTCCCTGCAAGGCTTCCTCCCTTCCATGCCATGCCCTCAACCCTTCTGTATGAACAAGCCTCCAGATCAGAACATGAACCCTCCAGATCCCAGCACTGAGATCAGACTTGCCAGGGCCTCAGCACTGCTGTTCAAACCTCCCCGCAGAAGCACCTTTGGCACGGAATGGGTGCCAGCTGACAGAGCAAGCACAGGGACAGGCATGAAGACAGAGCCCCAGCAGTGTCACTGCCACGGGCTCTGGGCTCACTGCTCTGCCTGCAGCTTGTACGTGCCCTACACCAGCTCCTTCAGGCAGGTGTCCAAGTGCCCTGCAGCTCAGCAACCTCCTGCTGACCAAGGGCACCCAGGGCCCAGCGTGCCTGTGCCAGGCCGGGCTCACGGGCACAGCACATCCTCTGCCCTGGCCCTGCAGCTGTGCCATGCTCACTTGTGCTCTGGGACAGCACAGCTGCAAGGCTGCACAACAGAGTGGGTGAAAAAGCACAGGCTTTGCTCCACCCAGGGGCAAGCAGGGAAGCTGTTGGCAGTCCAGGAAGGAGGAAAGCTCTCTGACCTCTTTGTTCCTCTGGTGTTTTCCATCAGAATGAAACCCCTTCCACTGGACCTAGAGATGGCCCAACATCTATCAACAGCCCTCTGTCATTTTCATCCTCTTTCCTGTGTATCTTCCCTTGGCAATGCTCAGCAATGTGCAGGGAGGGGAAGCAGAGCCTGTCAGGCCTGGCTGCAGTGCCTGCCAGCAGTGCCAAGGTGTGACTGGCTGCAGGCTGCCTGCCCACGCCTGGAGCCCAGCTCACAGCATGCAATGGGCTGCAGCCAGAGTGCAGGGAAAGCAATGGCTGTGGAGATCATTGTGTGCTTTGGCTCCTCCAGCCTCACCTTGTTCTTGCTGGGGGTGAAGCGGATGCGCACAGGGACAGAGGCGCCCGGCGGCACGGCACGGTACGCATCGCTGGAGCTCACCAGCTGGAAGTAAGGGGAGCTCTCCATGGAGACCTTCACCACGTGAAGAAACTGCAGCAAAGACAGGAAATTATGATTTTGCCACTTGTGGAAACAGGATGAGAGGAGACCTGTCCATGCCCTGCTAACATCCCTCCCCTGCCCCTTTTCCAAAGCACTTTCAGCTGAGCAGGCACAGGCACATCATTCACAAGGCTGAACTTGAATCCCTTCTCTCTGGCTCCAGCATTTTGGCCAGGGGCAGTAGGGCAGTGCCTGCTGGGAAGGAAGGGCCGAGCAGGTCAGCACCAGCAGCATGGAGACACAGCACCTGAACCAAGTCACCTGCATATTCAACAAGGCCAAAAAACCTGCTGGCTTCTGCCTGCACACAGCCACAAAGTGGTCATGTTACAGAGGGGGAATGTGCTACCTAAAAGCAAACCAGCCCATTTCTGTGGGGGAAGGAAGAAATTCCCTTCTAGCAGATCAGCTTTGGGTAGGGACCTTCTGGGGATACAGTCAGGCAGGTAGAGCAGCAAGACAGGAGACCAAACACTGTGGTCTTACTGGGAATAAAAGCAAACCTGAAAAGCAAAAGAAGGAATGAACACAGTAAGACAATCCCTAAAACAAGGAGATGGCAAAGAGAATTTAAATGGGCAGTAAAGCAGCAAGCAAGAATCATAAAACCATGAGAGCAACCAGCTTGCCAAAAGTGACAGAAACACAGACAGGCGGTGTCTATTGACCATGGGGCTTCAGAGGCATCTTCTGCCTGGAGAAACAGGACCAGCACTCACTGACAGTGTGGTTCCAGTATGAAAAGCCAATCTTGGCTCTCCAGGGCTTCCTGCTGCCTGTGCAGGCAAGCTGGGCTGCTGGGCATTCCTGCCTGCAGCCAGCAGGCCAGGTTCGGCCCTCTGGGGTACTACATGCACAGCACACATGCATTTTCTTGCACACTGATCTCATCAACCCCTGAGCACCAAAATGCTCCCCAAAAGTCTAAACCAGGTGATTTGGACTCCCTCCTGTCTTCTCCCACCAGCCCACTCTTGGCACAAGCCTCACTTGAGAAAATGTTTCCCTGACTGAAATTCAAATGGTCTCAAGTTTTCCTCTTTACAGTGGAACACAATTGACATTTTTCAACTTTTTCCCTCTCAGCTCTCTTGGGAAACTGCAAAACAATGCCAATTTCTTCAGGTGAAGGTGGAAACCTCCAGGAGCACATGCCTTTGGATGTGCTGTGCTTCTGCAAAGGGAAAGCAGAGCACCGTGTTGCTTTTGGAAAAGCTGTGCAGAGCTGGATGAAGCTGAGAAGGAGCCTCAAGTGGCACCTAAAGGCCTCTCACTGCTTCTGCTCCATCACTCTGATTGCAGGGCTCTTGCAGAACACGGTTCCTGCAGGGCCAATGCCATTAATGAGAAGTGATTCCAGCATAAAGTGCAGAAGGCTCAGCCCCTGAGCTTTGGCTGTGAGCTGCACAAAGGGAGCCAAACTGGCTGAGAGAGGCAGAGATTCCTACCAGGAGCCAAGATGAACCAAGGAGACACAGGGTGTGCTACAGAGCCAAGGCAAAGCATGAGAGCAGCTAAGAACTGTACAGCCCTCAACATTCCAGTCAATCCAGAGCTTTCAAGAGAAGGAAACTCCTTTGGGATAGACACCATCAACGCCTGGCCAAAATCTGGGGACAATTCCCAGCACAGGAAGATTTCCACCATCTTGCAGAAGAAGGTGCTGAGACATTTTCTTCTGCATGTGCTGCAGCAGATAACTTGCTTTGCTGTACACTGAGGGAATGAGAGCACTCTCCTCTTCCAGCACAGCGTTAAAGCTCTGGGTGCCAGCACTTACCTTGTCCTTATTCATGAGAGACAGCGCCATTTCCGAGACCTCCCGAGCGACAAAGTTCTGAAATACCAGCTCTGGTGGGGAAACCCCAAACCAGCTCTGTTTCGGGGACGCTGACGGCAGCTGGAGAGGAGAGAGAGCAGGGAGAGCTTCAGCTGCTGGGAGGAAGGTTCATGCAGGAGAATCTTCCTCTGATCCCCAGTGAAGTACAGACTCTGAGGGAGCACGTCTGCCCAGCCCACTCTGGGCAAACAGTGGCTCACCCACCTCTGCTCTGAGCTCATCCACAGCTGCTGGGCCACACAGAGCAGGCTCAAGTCAAGCTGCTCTTTCGGCATGGATTTCTCCAGGTTTCTTTCTCCAGAATGCCAGGCAGCACTTTCCTAAAACACAGCCCTGTGCCCATGCGGTCACAGAGCTCTGGGGCACTGACTGAGCACTCATGGAGTAAGTAAAACCCATGAATTTACAGGAGACTCCATGGGAAAGGATTTGGGATGTCTTTTACTCTGAGACAGGGAAACCGAGGCCCACACAACTGCAAATATCTTTTTTTGCTCTAGAACTTAGACATCAGTAAGAAGAGCACAGGACCAGAGCAGGTGTGAGAGATGAGGTGACATTTGGCTGAAGCCAAAAGGTTATTAAGCAAAAGAATGGAATTTGTTGATTCTGTGTGTTATTTGTGGTTTGGATTTGTTCAGGTTGGTTTGTTGAGTGTCACAGTGAGAGGGACAGGGTTGAAGACCTGACCAAAAGGAAGGAGGACGAGAAGGGAGCGGACAAAAAAGTTGGTGCTCAGCAGAGAATGGAAGCTCCTGCGTACCCATCCAATGGCAAAGGTCACAGGGACTAAGAAACACTTTCCTTTTGCTTTGATGATTTTGTTCCTTTTCATTGTATTTAAAAGTTAGTGTGTTCCAAAGAGAGGAAAAGGCAAAAATAAAAAGACAAATGAGATGAAAAGAAAAAGACAAGTGAGGTGAATGCTGAATGAGGATAAGTTTCAGTTATTTACTCAGCAACTTGGGTAAAAGCAGAGTTGGTATCTCCTTTTTCAATGGCCTTTAAATGGGTGCTCTCTTGTCATTATTGACACCTTATTTCATGCCATTGTAGAGGCACGTCTGGAATGACACAACAACAGCAAATGCTTCTGGAGCAGAGACATTGCTTGGAGAAAACTCTGCCCTGCTTTGTCTGCCTTCTCCAGCCACACTGCTGTCACTGCAGAGACACAAGCAGGTCTCCTCTGTGACTTCACAGCAGACACATTCCGCTGAAGGGAGTGGCTGCAGCACACTGTCCCTTAGCTGTGCCCTTCCCTGAGGTGTTCCCAAGGCCCCTCTCCAGGACAATCCTAAACCTGGATTGTGTTCCGTGTCTCTTGCTGCCAATTTCCTGCTCAACAGCCCACCTCAGTCACCTACCCGTTTGGACTGTGCTTTATACTGAGCTAGTCCTGCCAGAAAAGCAGCTTTAAACACACCTCTGAGGAGGCACTGATCCAGACAAAGCACATCCATTCCCCTCTGCCCAGGGCCAGTCCCCTGTACATCTGGCAGCCTGCAAAATCTAACACCCTGTCAGGGTCCAACACATTGTTCCAGCCCAAAGCAGTAATGCAATTTGTTTTGTTCAATCTGAAGTAATTCCTGCAGATCCTTGGCCTTCAAAGGCCAAGGCTGCCACTCTGCAGGGAATCCTGTGACCCCGAGCATTTGATGGTGACCACACCAAAGCAAGAGGTGGCTCCTTCAGCAGGAGAATGGCAAAGGGCAATTTTGGGCCTCTGTGTCCCCAGCCTTCCTCCCATTGTTTTAGCAATGGCAGCTGCACTCCAGCACACCCCAGCAGCTTCAGCAGAGGGTATTTGTGTTGGCTTAGTGCAGATCAGGACTCCCAGTCCACCACTCCCAGCACCTTGCAATGACAGCAGGACCTGGACACTGAGGCATTTTGCTGGAGGCAAGCTTGTCACAAACACACACCCTCTTCAAACTTCATGTGAAACAGAAAGGAAAAGAGCAGGAAAAGGCTACCTTTGGGCGAGTCTCACTCCTGTCTAGAAATGGGCCAAGTCTGGGCAGAATACTCCCCCCAGTGCTGGCCTCCTTCTTCCTGCTGAGAAACTTCTCCCTCTGGAACTTACAGGGAAGCAGCTGAAAGGCAAAAGTAAACCAGCTAGAGCCTCAGAGTTGTGCTTGTTCAGAAAGGCTTTTCTTCAACAAGTGACACTGGTGAATAACTTGTGATCACAGCCACTAGGACATTCCTGGAAGCCCTGGGAGTTTCCTGCTGAAATACTTAGCATCAGGGAATTATTAATACAGAGTGGAACACACATACTCCAGCCATATGGCTCTGTCCCATTGGCTTCTCCATGACTGGATGGGACATGGTTGGGCATTTCTGCTCTTTGGGCATTTGTTTCCTCTTACGTTTCATTGGATTGAGGCAGTGACCTTTCCAGAGAATGGGGAGGGGCTCTCAGAACTGCCTGAACTCCATCCCTGCACAACGCTCAGAACTCACAGCAAGGAGATATCGCTGCTGGATGAGTCCAAGAGATGCAAGAAAGGAACACTGTACCAAGAGTGAGGTGCACAGGAATGTCTCTAAGTTATAGTTCTCCCTGTGAATTGTTTTCTCTGTCTGGGCTGACAGAGCCCTCCACAGAAGAAAACAGAGGCATCTCCTTGACAGAGCCTCAGCAGTGGGGCATCTTCAGCCAAGTGAGCTGCAGACAGCAAGGGACCTTTGTGGCCCTGGCTCCAGCGCTGCCTGCAGGGCTGCATCTGTGCCCACACAGGAGCTGGGAGAGAACAGCTGCTTTGGAAGCTCTTCCAGCTGGGACCAGCCGTGGCTCTCAAGGCTTTGGGCAGAGTTTGAGCTTCCCCCCCCCAACACGCCCAGGTGCCCAAGAGCAGCATGGTCAGAGCAGCACAGGTGAGTGGTGCCCAGCCTGACAGAAGGAATTCCTGTGACACAGGGAAAGGGACAGAACACATGCTCAGGGCTTCAGCTGTACATTGGTTTCACTTGGCTCTGCTGGCACAGCCAGGCAAGACACAGCTGAAGCATCCCACAGTGTTCCCTATTGCACCAGGACAGCCCCAGCAACAGCAGCACAGCACAAAGGGCTGGGCAGGGGCTCTGCAGCTTCACAGCACTGCTGGACAACAGGGGCAGGGAGAGCAGGCACACCAGGGCAGTGCCAGCCTTAACACAGCCCCAGCGGGTACTCACAGCATTAGGCTTCAGCCCTTCCCTGGACAAAAGACGAGGTGTCGGTGTCTTCTTTGGCAATCCAGACGCCATTTCCAAGGGACGGTGTCGCAGGTGAGCGACAATGCCTCAACAAAACTGGAAGGAGCAACAATGGAACTCTGAAAATCCACAACCCAATTCATGGCAGATTCAAGGCATATTCTGGTGCTAAAAATGTTACATTACTTGAAAGTAGCTAAGTGCTTGTTTGGTGTAAGCAGCTAGTACAGTTAGGCCTCTAGTTGGACTTTATTTGAACTCGATGGCTACCTTGTGCAATTCCAAGTTAGATCATACTGAAACCTGGAGCTAAAAATCTGAACATTAATAACAGTTCAAACAGACAAAGCTGTAGCTTAAATATGACTCAAAAATAGCTAGAGTGGGCCTCCTCTTCTTTAGGCTAAAGCACCCTTGCTCTCTCAGCTGCTCCTCACAGCTGAGAGACTAATGAGAGACTGGAATGTTATGGCTAATGGCTGAAATATCATTATAAAGGACTTTCTGCCCATTGTGACAAAACTCGATAAAGAAGCTGCGACCACCCAAGCCCACCCTTCCCTGAAAATGCCTCCTGACTGGAACTTGGCACTGTGAGTTAAGCTGCCTAAGGGAACTTGAGACAAGATCAAGGTGACACTATTGTCCCATTAGCTCAGGTCTGGGGAGAAGTAAACAAGGCTGAGGAGAAAAACCTATCCACAACAAAGCCAAACCCAGCAGCTGTCCTGAAAATCAGCTCTGTCTGCGTTCAGGCTGGGGAAGTCACAGCCACAGACTCTTCTGCTGAGGCCAGCTTTGCACACAAACCTCCCAGCAAAGACCTCCGCAGTGCCTCCAGACCCATTCCTGAGGCCTCGCACCAGACAACTGCAGGGCATGCAAGCTAACAGAACAAATCTGAAAATCCAGAACCCAACTCATGGCAGACTCAAAGGATATACAGGTGCTAAAGATTTTATATGATTTGAAAGTAGCAAGAGACAGAGTCCAACTTGCCCCACTCCTGGGAGGTACCTGGGCAAGGTATCACCTTGCCCAAATCTGCATTAATCCATTGGAGTCTTACATTTTGCCAGACCTCACCACAGAGAAGACCAGAAGAGGATTTAATGGTAGGCCAATGGGATCCATGGAATGGTGATATTTTCTACTAAATCTCTCTCTGTCACTCTCTTTCTCCTCCCCCCCTTTCCAACCTCCATCCCCCTCCCCCTTTTTCTTTTCATTCTCTCTCTTTCTCCCTCACATTTACTGTTCTATAAAATCCAGACCATTGACTTTGGCATATGCTCTCCTTTGCACCTCAATACAGAGGCATCTCCCTAAAAGTTTTAAAACCCAGATGATAAAATCCCACTGAAACTTGAACAGAACTCATTCACCTTTAAGCAGTTTAAGCCCTTACCATAGGAAAAAAATGTATAGACTACTATCTTTAGAAAATGTTGCATTTCTTCAGTAAAAAAGCACAATCAGTAGTCCATTTATTGTTCATCCTCTCAGGCGTACATGTCAGTGAACTACTGCGCCAGAAGACTGGCATGATCACATCCTCTATTTCCCTTTGGCATTCTCTTTCAGAGCACAGATGAAACAAAACCAAAAAGTTCAACTTTAGTCGCTCTTTACCTTCAAATGAAATTCAGGACTCCCTAGCAGACACCAGTGTTCTGCACGCTGCGGAGCTTTTCGCAGAGGCCAATGCTCTGCACCTTTAGCAATTCTCTACGCCGACAATTCACCTGGCGAAGGGCCCGGTGCAGCCGCCTGCAGGAGCCCGGGCTGCGCACACCCAGCCAGGGCCGCGCTCTCAGGCAGCTGAGGCCGCGCCGCTGTCACAGGCGCTGAGGGCCCGGCCGCGGTTACCGGGCAACCGCGGCGCCGAGTGCGGGGCCGGGCGGGGCCGGGCCGGGCCGCAGGGCTTTGCAAAGGACATTGGCACTGCAGCGACTGACTGCAGTTTGGGGCTTCCCAAGAGTCTTTCTGTAACTAATGAAAGGTTAAAATGTGGTGACAAAGGCACCTATGCCAGGGCTGTACATTGCTCTTTGCAGCACTAGTATCCGACCCTGGCTGGAACAGCAGCAGGGGCTGAGGCAGCAGGGAAGGGGGCTCAGCCTGGAGAAAAGGAGGCTCAGGGGGGACCTTCTGGCTCTGCACAACTCCCTGACAGGAGGGGACAAGAGGCTGCTGCAAGTTCAGGCAGCGCCGGAGCCGCCTGGCTCCCCCTCTCCTCCCCCGCTCCGCCTCTTCATCCCTCCCTCCTCCTCCTCCTCCTCCGCTCCCGCAGCCCTCGCAGCCCCCGGCAGGGGCGGGGATGGAGCCGGGACAGGCCGGAACGCAGAGAGGCCTGGGGGGATGCCAGGACTGGGAGTAACTGGGCTGTACTGGGATCATCCTGGGAGCAGCTCCTGGGTGACTCAGTTCTGCTGGGATCATCCTGGGATCACACTGGCAGTGAGGAGGAGCAGCGCGATGGCTCCAGCGCTGGGGCTGAGGGCGCTCCTGGGCGGCCAGGGGCGAGTGGGACCCCCGGCACCGGGACCCTGAACCGCCACTGCCAGCACCGGAACGCCCCTGCTCCCCTTAGCCTGCACAGGGACCCCCTGAATCGCCCTGTTCTGGACATCAGGTCCCGCTGCTCCCCTTTTCCCGGCCATCCCATGGCTCCCAGCCTCCAGACTTGGCGTAGGCCTGACTCTGGGACAACCTGGAACGCCTTGGTCTCCCATTCCTGCCTTTCCCAGGCACACCTTTCTGCAAAACCAGAGACAGCCTGAACTCCCCCTTTCCGAACATCCCGGGTGTCCCCACTCTGGTCCCCCCTTTCTGGGAAACCCTGGACTCCCCTTTCCTGGGCTCAAGGACCCCCTGGAACTCCCTTCTACCTCTCCACGTCCCTGCCCACCCCCCCCATTCCCATGACCCTGAGACCTCCCTGGCACCCCCATTCCTGAGAACCCACACCCCCCTGCATCTCTTCATCGAGCACCAACGCAACCTTTTCCCAGCCCCCCGCCTCTCCCAGCCACCAGCCCCACCCTTTTCTCTGGCCTGGGACCAGAACTGCAACTGACTGAAAACAAATGTGACAGAAAGAAATAATTTTGCACCTTTTATTTACTATTGAAATACAATTTCCTCCCTTTCTCACAAATCTCCTCCCAGTGTCATTCAGCAGGGCTGTCAGAAAGTCCTTAATTCTGAGTGGGTGTTCCAAGCTGCAGCCACAAGGAAACAGGGAATGGGGATTTTCCTGCTCCTGGGAAATTTGACATCCTCAGCTGAGGAGAGGAGGAAGCACCAGAAGGAAAGGGCAGCTAGGCTTTATCTTTCCACAGGGAAGAGGGGGGGAAATCTCTCATCCTGTCTGCAGCTGCTCCCAAAGGGATGTGAGGGCTGATCCCAGAGCCCTAAGGGTCACAGTCAGGGCTGCCCTCAGGGAATGCTCGCCTGGTATTGAGGGGCAGCGTGAGAGCACCTGGATCTTGGGGCACCCAGCTGCCCCTCATGTTTGGAGGTGCCTGAGGAGGGCTGGGATGATGCCAGGGACATCCTGCAGTGACATCCCCTCTGTCCCGCTCTGGGTGAGCTCAGTCCCAAACCTGACCTGATCCTGGTCTCAATCTCACTCCACGTTTAGACACACTCACAGTTCTGTATTTAATCACATCCCAATTCCAAACTTGTCTAGCCCCAGACCACAACCCAACCCCAGCCCAAAGCCAATCCCATGTCTAGCCTTAACCCCAATCCCAGCTCTAATCCAAATCTCAGCCCCAACTCCAAGCCAGCCCCAATTCCAGCCCCTTCCTAAATCCTCAGCCCCAAACCAAATCCCAGGTTCTGCCGTTCTGGGGGTTTGCGGGTGTCTCTGTCCCTCTGACCCCGATGATGGTGGGGTCACACCAGGGCTGAGAGGGACAGAGACTGCCCCGACCTCTGCAAGTGTGAGAAGGTCGGAGAGCCCCTCCAGCCCCAAGCACCCTCATCCGTGAGCAGCACCCCTGCCGTGTCCTTTCTCCGGTGACAGCACAGACAATTCTTTGTGCCCGGGTCTGTGCCCCGCACCCAGCACTGCTCTGCGGCAACGGGGACACGGGAAACGGCGCCCGTGCGTCCCCTTTGTGTTACTGTGTGTCCTCACATGTTCGGCTGTGTTCCCCCGGCCAGGGAGCTGCTCTGGCCCGGGATGGCCGGGCCCAGCCGCTGGGCCTCGCCGGCAGCGGGCAAGAGCCGGCCCGGGCTGCGGGACACGGCGGGGCTGCCCGGCTGGAAAGCAGCTCTGGCTCCCGCCAGGGAGCTGTGGGCCGGGGGCTGCCGGCTGTGCGGGAGGAAAGCCGCTGGGCCGGCCCCTAACGCTGCTCCGCAGAAAGGAAGGGGAGGAGGGAGCTGACAAATGAGCTCGGAATGTGGCAGTGCACAAATGAAGGGACAAGTGCCCTTGGGGGCCGCGGGTCGGTGCCAGCCCTGGGGCACGGCACCGGCGGCAGCCGAGAGCAGCAGCGCCGGCATTGCCAGCCGGGCCCCATGGCCATCTGCCCGTGCCTTCGCAGCCCGTGAGGGCCGCGGGCTCTGCAGCGCGGCTCCTGCTCCCACAGCCGGCCCCGAGCCTCAGGGCTGCCCCGCAGGCGCCGCGGGAGCAGCAGCGGCCTCAGGGCCTGGCCCGGGGCTCGATCTGCTCAGCCCGGGGGCAGAGCCACAGCAGGGGGGAAGGAGCTGAAGGTGCACCAGGTGAAATAAACAGGGCCAGGAGACTTCTTCTCTTTTTTTAATGCCTTTATTAAAAGTGATCAGCTCACCATCGGGCGGCTCAACGGGCGGGTCTGCAGCGTCCCATCGCAGAGGAGGAGGATATGCACAGGATAATCCCCCTCTGTCCACTGGGGTCAGAGCTGGGGGATCCGCTCCTCGTGGGAGCCTTTAGGGCATGGTGTCCCCGTCAGATGTTAGTTCGATCCGAGTCTCGCTCCCCTCCCAGACCTGGCCCGGGGGATCTCGAAGACAGGGTGAGGAACGATGAAGGTTTCCAGCATCTCTTGCAGGCCCAGCACTCCGCTCCTCACATCCAGACATCACTCTAGTCTCTCAACTCTTAGGTGGCTCGTTGTTTTTGGGGTTTCTCCGTGAGTTTGGAGTCGGGGGTCCCACAAAGCATTCTGGTCTTGGGAGTCACTTTGCATAACCCCCCCCACCTTCTCAGGTGTCTTCCCTATTCTGAGAAAGGTAAAACTTAGCCTCGGGCAAGGCTCTGCTAATACAAAAGGAGCAATTAGCCACAACAACCCGTGATTACAATAACGAAACACACAGAACTTGGGCAGGGCCAGTGATCTGGCTGCCTCTTTGTAACTTTTTCTCACAAAAAAATATTAACCGAATTTTTGTTCATAACACCAGGGAGCCCGGGGAGAGACAGGCTGTGAGACAAGGCTCTGCCCGTAATTTTAACAGTTTTTATTAACCTAATAACTATATACAACTAACTTAGTTCTTATATACAAGTAAAAAGTCAAGTTCCTTATGACATTGTCACAGGTGTTTCTCGCTTCGGACAAGATGTCCCAGGCCGAGCATTGGGCGCTGAGTCCTTTCCAGCTGGCCGGGGGCTGTTGATGTCTGGCGGGGCTGGAGAGGCTGCTGGAGCCCTGGGGCCCATGAGATCTGTCAAGGAGCTGTGCCTGGCCGGTGCTCTCCTGAGGCGGCAGGGCCTGGGCGGTGAAGGACAAGGGTGAGCTGCCACAGGTGCTGGCCCCAGCACACCAGGACTCAAGGTCTTGTCCCACACTGGGCATGGCCATTCTCCCATGTAACTCCGGCTCCAAGCTCAGTTGCCCCATGTGCCAGTCCTCCTGCTCCATTCTGCCCCTTCCTTCTTACCCCAGACGCAAAATACCCATGCCACATTACCCAGCTCACTACACAGAGCCCCACTCATCCCCCAGCTAGCACCCTGCAGATAATCAGCCCCCTGTCGTCACTGACCCCCTTGCCCCGACAGGGCTGTGTCTGACGCATCCTGTGTCCTGATCGCCGTGCGATGCTGGTCATTACGGCCCCTCGAGATGTGTCCATCACCGTGCAGCAGGGTCACACTAGGCTGAGGAGGAGAGGCCAGCTGGCTGCAATGCAGGGCCCAATCCAGCACCCCCCAATAATCCTCCTAACCCAGGTCTCCCTGGGGACTGAAGGCACAGATTCCTCCTGGATAGTCAGCAATGCTTAAAGCCTCAGTCACCATTCTGTGTCTCTACCTTCATCACACCTACCTTGTTGTGGTGTACCAGGAGACGCTGCAGCTGTGCACTTGTATGTGGGGAAGCCTTGATGTTCTGCATCGTGAAACTGCTGCTTTGATGGTCCCCAGAGATCTGAGGCATACGGGGGACACTGGCACAGACCAGCGGCCTCCTGTGGGATGGGACACAGGAGGCTCAGTGCCCAGCCCTGTGGCATGCAGGGCATCACCCTGCTGTGCCAGGGAGGGCACTAGCAGTGCTGCTTGCAGGGGCATATCCCTGCCAGCTCCTGTCCACCTGCTGCAGGAGCCCCAAGCCCATCCCACCACGCTTGATCTGCTGGCTCTGTCCCCACAGCAAGGTGTGCTGGCCATGGCCATGGCAGGTCCCTGTGCACAGGACACCAGCTGGCAGGAGCTGCGCTGTCCCAGCTGCAGGGATTGGTTTTGGGAACTCCTTTCACAGGAGGCACACAATTCCCCACCAAGCCTGAGCTCAGACTGAAAACAGACACAGCTCATCAGATGTGCTTTCAGCAACCTTGGGGCAGAGAGGTGGGTCAGACAAGGCAGTGCAAGGCAAGGAATGCAAAAGCCCCCAGCCCTGGGGCAAGCACTGGCCCTCCACAGCTGCCTTCTGCTCCCCTACCCTGCCCCGTCCCCCCAGGCTCCTCTGCCCCAGCCCAGGTGCAGAGCCCTCCTTGCTGTGTCAGGGCTACCCTGCACCCCAGGCGCGGGGAATGTGTCCTCAGAGCCCTTACCTTTGGCTGGGCGGTGGCTCCTTGCAAGAGGGCATCGGCTGCAAATACCGGAGTTTTTTGGGGTACCTGGGGAGGGCAGGAGTCACAGGTGTGTGGCAGGGGACAACGAACCTGTTCCTGTTGGAGGCAGCACCCCCAAAGCCATGGGATTGTAGCCCATGGCATCTCGCTGCCTGTAGCCCTTGGGATGAGCCCCCACAGGCCCTGCTGATGGGCAGGGCTGCAGAGGGGGCTCCCCACATCAGCCCCTCCCAAGCCGACACCGTCACCCCTGTGCCCAGCACAGCGGGTCACCGCTGGCACCCATCTACCCCCATGCCAGCCCCGCTGCCCCCGATGCACGGGTGCTACTCACTGGCCAGGAACCTGCACGCTGAGCATGCGGTCACAGGACAGGCACGTGAAAGGGACTGGCAGCTGCCTAAGGAGGGTGAGGGAAGAGGGCCGGCTGAGCTCCTGGGGCCACAGGCCTGCAGCACACAGGCAGCAGCTCCCTGCAGCAGCCAGCTGCTGGGCAGGTCACTGCACAGGGTCACGGCCATTGCAGGGTGAACCGTGGGCTGTTGAGCCTGTTTCTCCCCATCCCCAAGGTGCTGGCTGATGCCAGGTGAAGGGCACAGGCACCCATGCCACCATCTCAAGCAGCCCCTGCAGCGCTTTCAGCCCCTCTCTGGCACCAAAGTCCCCCTGTGTGCACGGCCAGGAGGGCAGGGCACGGCCCAGCTCAGGGACATAGTGTGTGACAGCCCTGCCTGGGAGGAGCAGTTGCCGTCTCTGTTCCCAAAGCCATCAGAATCTCCATCGCACTCACTTCTTAATCCCAGCGGCGTTTTCATGCAACAGCCTATCCTCGACTTCCTCCATGTTCCTGTTCCAGGAGTCCTCCAGGTGTTTACGGAAAGTCTTCAGCTCCAGGCGATCCAGCTGTGAACAGGTGCACAGCCTCAGCCAGCTGCTCCAGGATGTGTCATGGAGCTCTCCAGGGAAAAGCCTGGAGCGGGATCCTCAGAGGGATGCTGCCGCAGGCTGTCAAGTCCCAAAGGTGCCAGTTCCTCATGGTGGGGACGAAATACCCCTCACCTTGTCTTCAATTGCATTGCTGAACTGCTGCTGCATATTGTTCCAGTGCTGCTCCTGGCCTGAAATCTGGCTCTGCAACTCCTGCATTCTCTCATCCAGCTCCTCTATGTTCTCTTCAAACTGGCTGCAATTGACTTTGCTGTCCAAGGCAGCTTTGTCCGCCTTCTAGCCGAGGGGAACGGCAGGAGAGCGGCGGGGAAAGGGATGAGGAATGCCAGTGTCCTGGTTTAGGACGAATTAGCGGAAATCTCCAAAAGGGAGCCCCCCAAACAAAACAAACCTCCAACCACCCCTCCCCCAACACCGGGTTTGGGAAGGAATTTCTCGGAGGAGCAAAGTGGAAAACAAAACCTATTTATTTACAAGTAACAAAAGAACACTCCCCAACACAAGAAAAGAAAAGAAAACAGACTGTGTTGTGAGGGCGCCAAGCTTCTCTCACAAGCTCCGGGTGTCCGGACGTCTCAGGTCAGGTCCGGAGCCGGTCCAGTATCTTCAGGGGAGGGTAAGAAAGAGGGAACAAAAGAAAAGGAAAAAAAAAAAGCGCAAAAAGCAGAAAGCAAGCAAGCAAAGCGGCTAGCCAAGCCAAGCAGCCAAAAGCCAAAAGCAAAAAAAAAGGACCTGGTCAAACACTCCCGCCCTCTCTTCCCCGCCCCGCCGCAGCAAGACGGCCGGGGAGGGGGAAGAGAGAAAAGGCACAGCTGGCAGACACAACACAGGATATTGGGATAAAGGCTGTCAACCAACGACAGCCAGGCAGGGCCAGCGTGTGAGGGGCAGAGGGAGGAGTGCTTCCTCCAGGCCATCATGCCCCTTTCAGGCTGCTGTGGCCCCATTTGCCCCATCACCCTGGTGAGCTTGGTCCCACCATGTGAAGGGTGAGGGACCCCATGAGCTCAGGAAATTCCCTCTCCCAAGGGGACAATTTCTGCCACCCAGCCCCCAAGGGACAAGGAGCATTTGTCACCCTGCCTGGGAAGCCCTGGGCTGGCACAGAGGCCCCTTAGACTGTACCATGTCCATGGCAGCCATCATGTCCTGCTGATCTGCTTTGTCCTTCTGCAGCTTCTCCAGGAACTGGGACAGCATCTTTCAGCACAGAAAGGAACCCATGACACCACAGCAAGGTTGGGGCACACCCCAGGATGTAGGAGCACACTCCTCTCCCCCTGTCTGCACACACTCTGTCCCTGATTTGTCACAAGCCTTCTGCCCAGTTGGGTCTGTCAGAGACGAGCAAAATGGACGACAAACAGGGTGAACAAAAGGGTGATAGAAGCAATGAGCAAAGCAATGATAAAAAGGACGAGCAGCCCGCAGGCTCCTTCTCCTTCCACATCCCTTGCAGGACTGAGGCCCCCCTCAACACAACTCCTGTTGCCAGGCAATGCACCCCACTCCACTCCTGGGACCCAGTGGGGCCCATGAAGTCATAGATTAATGGAACCTTGGAATGGCATGAGCTGGAAGGGACCTAAAAGATCATCTCGTTTCACCCCCTGTCAGGGACAGGTAAAGGAACATTTTCCACTAGACCTGGTTGCAGCAAGATCCCATCTAAGCTGGTCTTAGACACTTCCAGGAATGGGGCAGGCTCTGTTAAGGCATCACCATGCTCACAAGGAAGAATTTCTTCCCAATATCCCACCTATCTCTCCCCTCTGTCATTGTGACGCCATTTCCATGCCAAGCCCTTGTACAAAGTCCACCTCCAGCCCTTTGATAGTCCTTTTAATTCCAATAAAGTGCTCAAAGTTCTCCCAGGAGAGTACAGCCTCATTGTTTTTCTTTTGATCAGTTTAAGATGTGTGTCACATCTGAGCCAGTTCCCCCACTGCTGCAAACCCTCAGCCTGGTTTGGAGCATCCATTGGGATCAGCCTTTGCCAGGGGGGCTGTGCATGAGCCCCTGGCTGAGCTATGGGGTTGTTGGGGCTCAGAATCCTTTCTTCTCAGGAGTTCGGGCAAAAAGTCTCTGTGGGTGAAGCCTTTGGACATTTTCCTTCAAGTCAGGTTTTATGTCAGCTTGACAGTCCATAAAGAAGACAATGACAAAATTTCTCCTGCCAATGTCCCCAAGACTGTTGGGGAAGACAGATCAAGTTCTTCCCTTCAATACCTGCCATTTACTAAACGTTCTACTTTAGGTGTCCACAGAGCCCCAGAATTACCTTGGGCCGCCTTGATTTGTTACTGAGCTCTCAAGGTAGCACTGACTGTTCCATTAACTGCCACTTTTGCAAAATTTGCTCCACTTTCAGCGAGGTTTTATTGTCCCCTGGGGAATGGCCTGGGGTGACAGGGACAGGGACAACCCTCCCAAGCCCCTCCCAAGCATCCCCCAGGGCAAGAGGCACAGAGACCCCTTGAGCATCTCCTGGGCACTGGACAAAATAAACTTGGCAGAAATCAAACTTAACTCTGCATAAATCACTTTGAAGAATATTTGCTCTTCCCCCAAGTAACTTGTGATGGAAATGCAAACAAATCCCAAATATGAATAAACCGACAATCCAAGCAGTGATGTGGCAATTCCAAGTTTCGTTGGTTCCTGCACAGCTCCAGCTCAGCTGCTGGCAGGTTCTGATAGAAGAAAAGAGAAAAATTGGCCCAATACAGATTATTAAAAGGACGGGGAAGCTCTGTGTAGCTGTCACAAAGGTGACAGGCATCAAGAGAAAAATGATTCTCACATTTGGCAAAGAACCCAAGCCTGGGAATTCAGGAGATATTCAGGAATTTAGGTACTTGAGCTGGGCTTCTTGTAGGACTTTCAGCAGCCTTATGTTCCTCACCGTGGGGTGAATGAACCTTGTCAGTCTCGCTGGTAACATTTGCTCCCTTTCCTCCAATGATTTTAACACACTTTTCAAGGAAGGACAACAAAATATTTTCTTTTCACTGGCCACCCACAACAGCCATTTTCCTCATCAGTTCTCCCATAAGTTGCTCAGAGGAAGCTGTGTCCAAGTTTCCAAGAGTTCCTCCAGAGAGAACCACAACCTCCTCAGAGGACGGGAACCATGCTGTTGTCAAAGGCACCTGGGGACAGACAACAGTGCCCTGAACTCACTGTGCCAAAATCATGTGGGGCAATCTGGTTAAGAAAATTGTTAGAGAGATGCCTCAGCCCCAATTAAGGCGCTAAATCCAAATCCAAAAGTGGATTTTATTGAACAGTAAATGTGGGGTAGAGAGAGAGCTGGAAAGAAAGAGAAAAGGGGGGGAGAGCAAGGGAGTGACAGGGACAGAGACCTCCCCTTGAGCAGGTGTAAGAGTCTGTCCGAATTTTCCCTCATCTGCCTCACGATCATCATTTGAGGACCACTGAAGAGAAGATCCCCCCCGTCTCCTCTGTAGGAGAAAGTCATCTGCCACAAGGCCCTGAGACCTGAGAGCATTGCTAAGGTACTGTTTCCACAAGCGTTGTTTGCTGTATGCTACACTGAGCCCAATGAGAAGAAGGGGGCACCGTGCCCTTTTTGCAACAACAGCCTTGGAAGCTGCCCCACCTCTCGGTCTGGCTGGACTTCTCCTGAGTGGTGGAACCCTGCAGAAGACCCCTCTCACTCGTTTGCAACCACCGTGACACACAGACTGAGATGTAAGAAGCCTCTTCATCAAGAGACCGAGACATCAAACCCCCATGTGAGAAGTCCCCCTCTTATACTTTCCAAGGACTGGGACTGAGACCCCCAACCCGGGGGAGGTGTGTGGGGAGAGGCAAGCTGACCAAAGCGAGATGGATGTTGCAGGTGTGAGCATTGGGCCACAAAAACAATGGCTCATGCCCACTGCCGAACATGGACTGTGTGTACCCTTTGGAAGCACCATTCTTTCCCCAAAACTACCTTTTGATTCGGTTGCAAAATTCATTCTCCCTTCCCCCATTGGAAAAGAGTACAATTGGGGTCCAGATGAACTGCGCCTCTGAGATCTCCCCGATGTAACAGGTGGATCCTCAAGTGGACTGGACCAAAGGACTTCATCTTTACGTTTGGTAGCTATATCCCTCTCTCTCTCTCTCTCTCTTTTCTCTCTCTTTCTCTGTATTTTTCTCTCCCTTAATCCCTCTATCGCATTTTGTTGTGGTCATTCAATAAAGGTGAATTTGTTTTGATGATTACTGCAAATAATAATCAATCCTGATTATTATTTGCAGTAATAATCAATCCATGAGATCAATCCTAAGGACAGATCGTGACGCTGGGGTTACTGGGAGCTACCAGGCCCATGCTGGGAGCTCTCTGTGCACACACTGGGAGCAACTGGGAATGACAGGATGCATGCTAGTGACAATTGGGATGTCCTGGCAGTGACTGGGATAAAACTGGGGGCAGCTGAACCATGCTGAGGTAACTGGGAGTGCCTGGTGATGACTACGAGAATGTTCAGGGCAGCTGGGATATACTGGGAGTGCCTGAGACCATGCAGGCGATGACTGGGACTGGACTGGGAGCGACTGGGAGCCACTGGGAGCGTGCTGCGGGGAACTGGGACCATGCTGGGGGCAACGGGGGGCAAGTGTGAATGACTGCAGCCCTGCTGGGAGTGACTGGCATCATACTGGGAGTTACTTGGGGCTACACTAGGGGCAACTGGGAGAACTGGGAACACACTGGATCAAAGGGGGAGCAACTGAGACCAACTGGAACTGTGCCAGAGGCAAATTGCATCATAATAAAGAATGACTGGGAGCAACTGGGATCATACTAGGAGCAGCTCCTGGCTGACTCAGTTCTACTGGGATCATCCTGGGATCATCCTGGGAGTGAGGAGGAGCAGTGCGATGGCTCCAGCGCTGGGGCTGGGGGCGCTCCTGGGGGGCCAGGGGGGAGTGGGACCCCCGGCACCGGGACCCCCCTGCTCCTCCTATCCTGCACAGGGACCCCCTGAATCCCCCATTCTGGACATCAGGACCCCCCGCTCCCCTTTTCCTGGCCTTCCCATGGCTCCCAGCCTCCAGACTTGCCATGGGCGTCACCCTAGGATGCCCTGGAGCACCTTGGATCCCCATTCTTGCCTTTCCCAGCCCCCAGCCCCACTTTCTGCAAAAACAGAGACCCCCTGAACTCCCCCTTCCCGAACATCCCGAGTGTTCCCACCCTGGTCCCCCCTTTTTGGGAAACCCTGGACTCCCCTTTCCTGGGCTCAAGGACCCCCTGGAACTCCCTTCTACCTCTCCACGTCCCTGCCCCTGTCTCCTGTCCCTCAGCTGTCCCCTGTCCCTCGGCTCTGTGGGGCCAGGGACAGCAGCAGGACCCAGGGCAGCCCTGGGGGAGAACAACCCTGAGCCCCAGCTGGGCCAGTTCCCCCCAGGTCACTCCCAGCATGGGCCCTGTGGCTCCCAGTCACCCCCAGGATGGTCCCAGTCACTTCCAGTTACACTCAGTGTGATCCCAGTATCATCCCAGTCACTCCCAGTATGATCCCAGTATGATCCCAGCATGGTCCCAGCACAGTCCCAGCTCTTCCCATTCACCCCTACCATAGTTCCAGGCACTCCCAGTATGGTTCCAGTCCTTCCCAGTATGATTCCAATATGAACCCAGTCACTCTCAGTACAGTGCCATTTGCCCCCAGTATGATTCCAGTCACTCCCAGATACTCCCAGTATCATTCCAGTAACTTTAAGCTTCCTCTGTGGTCCCAGTCACTCCTGGTCTCCCCCAGTATATCCCAGTTGTCCTTAATGTGTTTCCACTCACTCCCAGTTGCTCCCAGTAGTTTCTAGCATTATTCCAGTTGCTCATAACCACTCCCAGTCACCTCCAACATGATTCCTGTCACTTCCTGTATATCCCAGTTGCCCCAGCATGGTCCCAGTTGCCCTCAGCCTGCTCCCAGTCACTTCCAGTATGATTCCAGAAGGATCCCAGTCACCCTCAGTATGGCGCCAGTTGCTCCCAGTATGATCCCATTTGTCCCCAGCATGTCCCCATTTCCTCCCAGTGTGATCCCAGTTGCCTCTAGCACAGACCCAGTCCCTCTCAGTATGATCCTACTCTGATGCCATGATAATGCCAGTTGCTCCTAGTATGGTCCTGGTTGCTCCCAGTTGCTCCCAGTCTGATCCCAGTTGCTCCTAGCGGCCCTGTTTTATGCTTTGGAGGGGGAGGAAATTTAGGGAAGTGATGCAAAGTTTTTTGTGTATCTGACAGTCTGTTGAGCTACTGAAAAGCTAGACACGCTTTTGTGAAACACACATGGTAAAGATGAAAAAATTCAGAAACTTTTTTTCTTTGTTGGTCGGCAGGGAGCTGCTGGGTTTGGCTTCTGCTCTGTGTCTGGGCTGGGCTGGCAGTCTTGCTGCAGGCTGGGCTTCTTTTCTATTTCCTGGGCTGCTTGCTGGCTTCTCTCTCCATGGGCTCTGGTTTGGCCGAGCTGGGCTTCAGCAGCTGCCGGGCAAGGAGACAGGGGAGGCTGCGGAGCTTTAGCCAGAGCAGGGCTGGCTGTGGCTGTGAAGATCTCGCTGTCAGGCTGCTGCTTCTTCTTCTTCTTAGCATGGCTGAGACCAGAGACTTCTGTGGCTGGTGTAGAAAACTAAACACTAACTATAAAGCTGATCTGAACACAACTGAGCCACAGCTTTCTGTTACAAGTTATTGGTGGGTTAGGTAGGCCTCATGCGTGATGTTAAGTTTTTCAGTACTTCAGTCTTCTTCTGAGTGAGAGAAAAGAACAAAATGCAAGGATATAAAAAACAATATGAAGACACTAAAGTCAATAAAGAAGAAGTTAAGTCCTAGATGAGAGGGCTGAGAAGATGCTTTGTTTTTAGAGCTGAAATCTTCTTGTAAGCTGTAAAGGAGAGGAATAGTGGATTTGTTTTTACTAAAAATCTGTGGGTCTGCTCGTAGATAAAACTAGCTCTGGAAGATAAAAGAAACAATGGGAAGGATTCCACTGATCGATGAAGGGAAAAAGATATTTGCTTTTACAAATACACTTTAGGTTTGCAGATAAACAAAATAAGCCATTGAGAAATGAAAGAAACAATGGGGAAGAAAAACCCCTAAACTCCGTAAGAATTAAAAACTAAAAGGGAGGGTTATACATTAGAGGGAAATCTTTGGGAAATCTTCGGTGTCAGGCGTATCAGGGCATCTGTACCTCTCAAGCACCTCAGCCAAGGGGAAAGAGAGAAGGGAAATGTGGCCAGGAAATTAGGATAAAAAGAAGGCTGCATCCTCCAAAAATTCAAAGATCCCAGGGGAATGCCCCATGGCCTCTCCCTTTATTGGAATAAAGCCAGAAAGGACTCCTCTGTTTTCTTTGTGAACAAAAACTTCTGGTGTTTCTGGATTAATTTTCCTAACAACAAGAAAATACTCTTTTTCTTCATAACGCATAAAACTATAAGGAGATTAAAGTGTTCAAATTGATATCAAATAAAGGCTTCTATGTTAAAGTAAGCAGACGTTAAAATAGCTGTAATTCCATGAGAAGTTCGAACAGAGAAAGAGTAGTCTTGTGCTTCAAAAAACGAAGAAGGGGCTGGGAAAAGGTTGAGTTGGTGCCGGATAAAGGGGTGTAGGGGGGTCTCAGTACTGCGCAAAGGGGTAAAATGGTATCTGGGTTCTCAGGAATGGGGGTGCCAGGGGGGTCTCAGGGTCATGGGAATGGGGGGGGTGGGCAGGGACGTGGAGAGGTAGAAGGGAGTTCCAGGGGGTCCTTGAGCCCAGGAAAGGGGAGTCCAGGGTTTCCCAGAAAGGGGGGACCAGAGTGGGGACACCCGGGATGTTCGGAAAGGGGAAGTTCAGGCTGTCTCTGGTTTTGCAGAAAGGTGTGCCTGGGAAAGGCAGGAATGGGAGGCGTTCCAGGTTGTCCCAGAGTCAGGCCTACGCCAAGTCTGGAGGCTGGGAGCCATGGGATGGCCGGGAAAAGGGGAGCAGCGGGACCTGATGTCCAGAACAGGGCGATTCAGGGGGTCCCTGTGCAGGCTAAGGGGAGCAGGGGCGTTCCGGTGCTGGCAGTGGCGGTTCAGGGTCCCGGTGCCGGGGGTCCCACTCGCCCCTGGCCGCCCAGGAGCGCCCTCAGCCCCAGCGCTGGAGCCATCGCGCTGCTCCTCCTCACTGCCAGTGTGATCCCAGGATGATCCCAGTAGAACTGAGTCACCCAGCAGCTGCTCCCAGGATGATCCCAGTACAGCCCAGTCACTCCCAGTCCTGGCATCCCCCCAGGCCTCTCTGCGTTCCGGCCTGTCCCGGCTCCATCCCCGCCCCTGCCGGGGGCTGCGAGGGCTGCGGGAGCGGAGGAGGAGGAGGAGGAGGGAGGGATGAAGAGGCGGAGCGGGGGAGGAGAGGGGGAGCCAGGCGGCTCCGGCGCTGCCTGAACTTGCAGCAGCCTCTTGTCCCCTCCTGTCAGGGAGTTGTGCAGAGCCAGAAGGTCCCCCCTGAGCCTCCTTTTCTCCAGGCTGAGCCCCCTTCCCTGCTGCCTCAGCCCCTCCTGCTGTTCCAGCCAGGGTCGGATACTAGTGCTGCAAAGAGCAATGTACAGCCCTGGCATAGGTGCCTTTGTCACCACATTTTAACCTTTCATTAGTTACAGAAAGACTCTTGGGAAGCCCCAAACTGCAGTCAGTCGCTGCAGTGCCAATGTCCTTTGCAAAGCCCTGCGGCCCGGCCCGGCCCCGCCCGGCCCCGCACTCGGCGCCGCGGTTGCCCGGTAACCGCGGCCGGGCCCTCAGCGCCTGTGACAGCGGCGCGGCCTCAGCTGCCTGAGAGCGCGGCCCTGGCTGGGTGTGCGCAGCCCGGGCTCCTGCAGGCGGCTGCACCGGGCCCTTCGCCAGGTGAATTGTCGGCGTAGAGAATTGCTAAAGGTGCAGAGCATTGGCCTCTGCGAAAAGCTCCGCAGCGTGCAGAACACTGGTGTCTGCTAGGGAGTCCTGAATTTCATTTGAAGGTAAAGAGCGACTAAAGTTGAACTTTTTGGTTTTGTTTCATCTGTGCTCTGAAAGAGAATGCCAAAGGGAAATAGAGGATGTGATCATGCCAGTCTTCTGGCGCAGTAGTTCACTGACATGTACGCCTGAGAGGATGAACAGTAAATGGACTACTGATTGTGCTTTTTTTACTGAAGAAATGCAACATTTTCTAAAGATAGTAGTCTATACATTTTTTTCCTATGGTAAGTGCTTGAACTGCTTAAAGGTGAATGAGTTCTGTTCAAGTTTCAGTGGGTTTTTATCATCTGGGTTTTAAAATTTTGAGGGAGATGCCTCTGTATTGAGGTGCAAAGGAGAGCATATGCCAAAGTCAATGGTCTGGATTTTATAGAACAGTAAATGTGAGGGAGAAAGAGAGAGAATGAAAAGAAAAAGGGGGAGGGGGATGGAGGTTGGGAAGGGGGGGAGGAGAAAGAGAGTGACAGAGAGAGATTTAGTAGAAAATATCACCATTCCATGGATCCCATTGGCCTACCATTAAATCCTCTTCTGGTCTTCTCTGTGGTGAGGTCTGGCAAAATGTAAGACTCCAATGGATTAATGCAGATTTGGGCAAGGTGATACCTTGCCCAGGTACCTCCCAGGAGTGGGGCAAGTTGGACTCTGTCTCTTGCTACTTTCAAATCATATAAAATCTTTAGCACCCGTATATCCTTTGAGTCTGCCATGAGTTGGGTTCTGGATTTTCAGATTTGTTCTGTTAGCTTGCATGCCCTGCAGTCGTCTGGTGCGAGGCCTCAGGAATGGGTCTGGAGGCACTGCGGAGGGCTTTGCTGGGAGGTTTGTGTGCAAAGCTGGCCTCAGCAGAAGAGTCTGTGGCTGTGACTTCCCCAGCCTGAACGCAGACAGAGCTGATTTTCAGGACAGCTGCTGGGTTTGGCTTTGTTGTGGATAGGTTTTTCTCCTCAGCCTTGTTTACTTCTCCCCAGACCTGAGCTAATGGGACAATAGTGTCACCTTGATCTTGTCTCAAGTTCCCTTAGGCAGCTTAACTCACAGTGCCAAGTTCCAGTCAGGAGGCATTTTCAGGGAAGGGCGGGCTTGGGTGGTCGCAGCTTCTTTATAGAGTTTTGTCACAATGGGCAGAAAGTCCTTTATAATGATATTTAAGCCATTAGCCATAACATTCCAGTCTCTCATTAGTCTCCCAGCTGTGAGGAGCAGCTGAGAGAGCAAGGGTGCTTTAGCCTAAAGAAGAGGAGGCCCACTCTAGCTATTTTTCAGTAATATTCAAGCTACAGCTCTGTCTGTTTGAACTGTTATTAATGTTCAGATTTTTAGCTCCAGGTTTCAGTATGATCTAACTTTGAGTTGCACAAGGTAGCCATCGAGTTCAAATAAAGTCCAACTAGAGGCCTAACTATACTAGCTGCTTACACCAAACAAGCACTTAGCTACTTTCAAGTAATGTAACATTTTTAGCACCAGAATATGCCTTGAATCTGCCATGAATTGGGTTGTGGATTTTCAGAGTTCCATTGTTGCTCCTTCCAGTTTTGTTGAGGCATTGTCGCTCACCTGCGACACCGTCCCTTGGAAATGGCGTCTGGATTGCCAAAGAAGACACCGACACCTCGTCTTTTGTCCAGGGAAGGGCTGAAGCCTAATGCTGTGAGTACCCGCTGGGGCTGTGTTAAGGCTGGCACTGCCCTGGTGTGCCTGCTCTCCCTGCCCCTGTTGTCCAGCAGTGCTGTGAAGCTGCAGAGCCCCTGCCCAGCCCTTTGTGCTGTGCTGCTGTTGCTGGGGCTGTCCTGGTGCAATAGGGAACACTGTGGGATGCTTCAGCTGTGTCTTGCCTGGCTGTGCCAGCAGAGCCAAGTGAAACCAATGTACAGCTGAAGCCCTGAGCATGTGTTCTGTCCCTTTCCCTGTGCCACAGGAATTCCTTCTGTCAGGCTGGGCACCACTCGCCTGTGCTGCTCTGACCATGCTGCCCTTGGGCACCTGGGCGTGTTGGGGGGGGGGGGGGGGGAAGCTCAAACTCTGCCCAAAGCCTTGAGAGCCACGGCTGGTCCCAGCTGGAAGAGCTTCCAAAGCAGCTGTTCTCTCCCAGCTCCTGTGTGGGCACAGATGCAGCCCTGCAGGCAGCGCTGGAGCCAGGGCCACAAAGGTCCCTTTTTGTCTGCAGCTCACTTGGCTGAAGATGCCCCACTGCTGAGGCTCTGTCAAGGAGATGCCTCTGTTTTCTTCTGTGGAGGGCTCTGTCAGCCCAGACAGAGAAAACAATTCACAGGGAGAACTGAAACCTAGAGACATTCCTGTGCACCTCACTCTTGGTACAGTGTTCCTTTCTTGCATCTCTTGGACTCATCCAGCAGCGATATCTCCTTGCTGTGAGTTCTGAGCGTTGTGCAGGGATGGAGTTCAGGCAGTTCTGAGAGCCCCTCCCCATTCTCTGGAAAGGTCACTGCCTCAATCCAATGAAACGTAAGAGGAAACAAATGCCCAAAGAGCAGAAATGCCCAACCATGTCCCATCCAGTCATGGAGAAGCCAATGGGACAGAGCCATATGGCTGGAGTATGTGTGTTCCACTCTGTATTATTAATTCCCTGATGCTAAGTATTTCAGCAGGAAACTCCCAGGGCTTCCAGGAATGTCCTAGTGGCTGTGATCACAAGTTATTCACCAGTGTCACTTGTTGAAGAAAAGCCTTTCTGAACAAGCACAACTCTGAGGCTCTAGCTGGTTTACTTTTGCCTTTCAGCTGCTTCCCTGTAAGTTCCAGAGGGAGAAGTTTCTCAGCAGGAAGAAGGAGGCCAGCACTGGGGGGAGTATTCTGCCCAGACTTGGCCCATTTCTAGACAGGAGTGAGACTCGCCCAAAGGTAGCCTTTTCCTGCTCTTTTCCTTTCTGTTTCACATGAAGTTTGAAGAGGGTGTGTGTTTGTGACAGGCTTGCCTCCAGCAAAATGCCTCAGTGTCCAGGTCCTGCTGTCATTGCAAGGTGCTGGGAGTGGTGGACTGGGAGTCCTGATCTGCACTAAGCCAACACAAATACCCTCTGCTGAAGCTGCCGGGGTGTGCTGGAGTGCAGCTGCCATTGCTAAAACAATGGGAGGAAGGCTGGGGACACAGAGGCCCAAAATTGCCCTTTGCCATTCTCCTGCTGAAGGAGCCACCTCTTGCTTTGGTGTGGTCACCATCAAATGCTCGGGGTCACAGGATTCCCTGCAGAGTGGCAGCCTTGGCCTTTGAAGGCCAAGGATCTGCAGGAATTACTTCAGATTGAACAAAACAAATTGCATTACTGCTTTGGGCTGGAACAATGTGTTGGACCCTGACAGGGTGTTAGATTTTGCAGGCTGCCAGATGTACAGGGGACTGGCCCTGGGCAGAGGGGAATGGATGTGCTTTGTCTGGATCAGTGCCTACTCAGAGGTGTGTTTAAAGCTGCTTTTCTGGCAGGACTAGCTCAGTATAAAGCACAGTCCAAACGGGTAGGTGACTGAGGTGGGCTGTTGAGCAGGAAATTGGCAGCAAGAGACACGGAACACAATCCAGGTTAAGGATTGTCCTGGAGAGGGGCCTTGGGAACACCTCAGGGAAGGGCACAGCTAAGGGACAGTGTGCTGCAGCCACTCCCTTCAGCAGAATGTGTCTGCTGTGAAGTCACAGAGGAGACCTGCTTGTGTCTCTGCAGTGACAGCAGTGTGGCTGGAGAAGGCAGACAAAGCAGGGCAGAGTTTTCTCCAAGCAATGTCTCTGCTCCAGAAGCATTTGCTGTTGTTGTGTCATTCCAGACGTGCCTCTACAATGGCATGAAATAAGGTGTCAGTAATGACAAGAAAGCACCCATTTAAAGGCCATTGAAAAAGGAGATACCAACTCTGCTTTTACCCAAGTTGCTGAGAAAATAACTGAAACTTATCCTCATTCAGCATTCACCTCACTTGTCTTTTTCTTTTCATCTCATTTGTCTTTTTATTTTTGCCTTTTCCTCTCTTTGGAAAACACTAACTTTTAAATACAGTGAAAAGGAACAAAATCATCAAAGCAAAAGGAAAGTGTTTCTTAGTCCCTGTGACCTTTGCCATTGGATGGGTACTCAGGAGCTTCCATTCTCTGCTGAGCACCAACTTTTCTGTCCGCTCCCTTCTCGTCCTCCTTCCTTTTGGTCAGGTCTTCAACCCTGTCCCTCTCACTGTGACACTCAACAAACCAACCTGAACAAATCCAAACCACAAAAAACACACAGAACCAACAAATTCCATTCTTTTGCTTAATAACCTTTTGGCTTCAGCCAAATGTCACCTCATCTCTCACACCTGCTCTGGTCCTGTGCTCTTCTTACTGATGTCTAAGTTCTAGAGCAAAAAAAGATATTTGCAGTTGTGTGGGCCTCGGTTTCCCTGTCTCAGAGTAAAAGACATCCCAAATCCTTTCCCATGGAGTCTCCTGTAAATTCATGGGTTTTACTTACTCCATGAGTGCTCAGTCAGTGCCCCAGAGCTCTGTGACCGCATGGGCACAGGGCTGTGTTTTAGGAAAGTGCTGCCTGGCATTCTGGAGAAAGAAACCTGGAGAAATCCATGCCGAAAGAGCAGCTTGACTTGAGCCTGCTCTGTGTGGCCCAGCAGCTGTGGATGAGCTCAGAGCAGAGGTGGGTGAGCCACTGTTTGCCCAGAGTGGGCTGGGCAGACGTGCTCCCTCAGAGTCTGTACTTCACTGGGGATCAGAGGAAGATTCTCCTGCATGAACCTTCCTCCCAGCAGCTGAAGCTCTCCCTGCTCTCTCTCCTCTCCAGCTGCCGTCAGCGTCCCCGAAACAGAGCTGGTTTGGGGTTTCCCCACCAGAGCTGGTATTTCAGGACTTTGTCGCTCGGGAGGTCTCGGAAATGGTGCTGTCTCTCATGAATAAGGACAAGGTAAGTGCTGGCACCCAGAGCTTTAACGCTGTGCTGGAAGAGGAGAGTGCTCTCATTCCCTCAGTGTACAGCAAAGCAAGTTATCTGCTGCAGCACATGCAGAAGAAAATGTCTCAGCACCTTCTTCTGCAAGATGGTGGAAATCTTCCTGTGCTGGGAATTGTCCCCAGATTTTGGCCAGGCGTTGATGGTGTCTATCCCAAAGGAGTTTCCTTCTCTTGAAAGCTCTGGATTGACTGGAATGTTGAGGGCTGTACAGTTCTTAGCTGCTCTCATGCTTTGCCTTGGCTCTATAGCACACCCTGTGTCTCCTTGGTTCATCTTGGCTCCTGGTAGGAATCTCTGCCTCTCTCAGCCAGTTTGGCTCCCTTTGTGCAGCTCACAGCCAAAGCTCAGGGGCTGAGCCTTCTGCACTTTATGCTGGAATCACTTCTCATTAATGGCATTGGCCCTGCAGGAACCGTGTTCTGCAAGAGCCCTGCAATCAGAGTGATGGAGCAGAAGCAGTGAGAGGCCTTTAGGTGCCACTTGAGGTTCCTGCTCAGCTTCATCCAGCTCTGCTCAGCTTTTCCAAAAGCAACACGGTGCTCTGCTTTCCCTTTGCAGAAGCACAGCACATCCAAAGGCATGTGCTCCTGGAGGTTTCCACCTTCACCTGAAGAAATTGGCATTGTTTTGCAGTTTCCCAAGAGAGCTGAGAGGGAAAAAGTTGAAAAATGTCAATTGTGTTCCACTGTAAAGAGGAAAACTTGAGACCATTTGAATTTCAGTCCGGGAAACATTTTCTCAAGTGAGGCTTGTGCCAAGAGTGGGCTGGTGGGAGGAGACAGGAGGGAGTCCAAATCACCTGGTTTAGACTTTTGGAGAGCATTTTGGTGCTCAGGGGTTGATGAGATCAGTGTGCTAGAAAATGCATGTGTGCTGTGCATGGAGTACCCCAGAGGGCCGAACCTGGCCTGCTGGCTGCAGGCAGGAATGCCCAGCAGCCCAGCTTGCCTGCACAGGCAGCAGGAAGCCCTGGAGAGCCAAGATTGGCTTTTCATACTGGAACCACACTGTCAGTCAGTGCTGGTCCTGTTTCTCCAGGCAGAAGATGACTCTGAAGCCCCAAGGTCAATAGACACCGCCTGTCTGTGTTTCTGTCACTTTTGGCAAGCTGGTTGCTCTCATGGTTTTATGATTCTTGCTTGCTGCTTTACTGCCCATTTAAATTCTCTTTGCCATCTCCTTGTTTTAGGGATTGTCTTGCTGTGTTCATTCCTTCTTTTGCTTTTCAGGTTTGCTTTTATTCCCAGTAAGACCACAGTGTTTGGTCTCCTGTCTTGCTGCTCTGCCTGCCTGACTGTATCCCCAGAAGGTCCCTACCCAAAGCTGATCTGCTAGAAGGGAATTTCTTCCTTCCCCCACAGAAATGGGCTGGTTTGCTTTTAGGTAGCACATTCCCCCTCTGGAACATGACCACTTCATGGCTGTGTGCAGGCAGAAGCCAGCAGGTTTTTTGGCCTTGTTGAATATGCAGGTGACTTGGTTCAGGTGCTGTGTCTCCATGCTGCTGGTGCTGACCTGCTCGGCCCTTCCTTCCCAGCAGGCACTGCCCTACTGCCCCTGGCCAAAATGCTGGAGCCAGAGAGAAGGGATTCAAGTTCAGCCTTGTGAATGATGTGCCTGTGCCTGCTCAGCTGAAAGTGCTTTGGAAAAGGGGCAGGGGAGGGATGTTAGCAGGCCATGGACAGGTCTCCTCTCATCCTGTTTCCACAAGTGGCAAAATCATAATTTCCTGTCTTTGCTGCAGTTTCTTCACGTGGTGAAGGTCTCCATGGAGAGCTCACCTTACTTCCAGCTGGTGAGCTCCAGCGATGCGTACCGTGCCGTGCCGCCGGGCGCCTCTGTCCCTGTGCGCATCCGCTTCACCCCCAGCAAGAACAAGGTGAGGCTGGAGGAGCCAAAGCACACAATGATCTCCACAGCCATTGCTTTCCCTGCACTCTGGCTGCAGCCCATTGCATGCTGTGAGCTGGGCTCCAGGCGTGGGCAGGCAGCCTGCAGCCAGTCACACCTTGGCACTGCTGGCAGGCACTGCAGCCAGGCCTGACAGACTCTGCTTCCCCTCCCTGCACATTGCTGAGCATTGCCAAGGGAAGATGCACAGGAAAGAGGATGAAAATGACAGAGGGCTGTTGATAGATGTTGGGCCATCTCTAGGTCCAGTGGAAGGGGTTTCATTCTGATGGAAAACACCAGAGGAACAAAGAGGTCAGAGAGCTTCCTGGACTGCCAACAGCTTCCCTGCCTGCCCCTGGGCTGGAGCAAAGCCTGTGCTTTTTCACCCCCTCTGTTGTGCAGCCTTGCAGCTGTGCTGTCCCAGAGCACAAGTGAGCATGGCACAGCTGCAGGGCCAGGGCAGAGGATGTGCTGTGCCCGTGAGCCCGGCCTGGCACAGGCACGCTGGGCCCTGGGTGCCCTTGGTCAGCAGGAGGTTGCTGAGCTGCAGGGCACTAGGACACCTGCCTGAAGGAGCTGGTGTAGGGGAGGTACAAGCTGCAGGCAGAGCTGTGAGCCCAGAGCCCGTGGCAGTGACACTGCTGGGGCTCTGTCTTCATGCCTGTCCCTGTGCTTGCTCTGTCAGCTGGCACCCATTCCGTGCCAAAGGTGCTTCTGCGAGGAGGTTTGAACAGCAGTGCTGAGGCCCTGGCAAGTCTGATCTCAGTGCTGGGATCTGGAGGGTTCATGTTCTGATCTGGAGGCTTGTTCATACAGAAGGGTTGAGGGCATGGCATGGAAGGGAGGAAGCCTTGCAGGGAAACAAAGAGAGGCCCTTTCCAACAGCATCCTGCTACCTCTTAGCACCGTTCTTCTCCTGACTTGGTTGGACAGGCAAAGTTAGAGGGGAGTTGTGAGCCAACTGATGTTTCTGCACCAGGCCAGAGGTGCAGGATGTCTTTGGGTGCAGCTGTTTTCTCCTCTTCCTTTTGCTGCTTAGAGTCAGTTGAACACTTTGTCCTATTCTCAGACAGTGGGAATATAGAAGCCTAAAGAGCAATGTCCTGTGTTCCCCAGCTCCATGTTGCTTAGAAGGGGCTTAGGAATTCTTTAACATCATTAAAGTTTAGAGTAAAAATGATGGTGGCCTAGGGCTGTTATCTGTATGAGCCAAGTGACACAAGAGCTGAATGCCACTGAGACAGATTTTGCAAAGTGCGCTGGTGCCTTTAAAATGTGACATAGTAGTAGAACTTAGTGTTCATTTGAGGGTGCAATAGGTAAATTGATGCCCTTGGAGGGGTATAGGAAATGGTTTTTCTTCTGCCATGGGGATGGCACTAAATGTGCTGTGCTGAGCCAGTTTCTTTTCCTGCAGGATTATTGCCACGAGCTGGTGTGCCTCACTGGAAGGGAAAGGATCGTTGTGCCAATTCGGGCCATTGGTGCCCGAGCTGTGCTGGACTTCCCTGCCCAGCTGGACTTCTCCAAGTGTCCAGTCAAGGTCAGCACCCAGCAGACTCTGCTGGTGCGCAATGTCGGTGCCCGGGCAGCTCGGTACCAGCTGGGCACCCAGAGGTGAGGCAGCTCATCTGTCCCTGTGCAAACACCTTTGGGTGAGAGCGGAGTTGGGAAAGAGCTACAGAAGGAACCAAGCACCGGATCTGCTGCCCTGCAGCCTGGCTGGAAGTGAGCAGGATGGAAGGCATCTGCTCTTGCTTTCAGTGGCCTTGGAGCTTTCTGTGTCCCAGATTTCCTGGAGGCTGCTGGAACATGTTGGGAGCTGGCTTGCACCCTGCTGAGCACAAGCAGCTTCTGAAATGCTTCCTCAGCACTGTCAGGGCTGCCTGCTGCCCTGTGTGGTAGCCGGGAGCCCGAATGACTCCTCCCTGCAGGGATCTCCCTGTGCCTTGGGCCATGGCAGGCAGTGGGATGGATCAGCTTTGGGCAGCAGCTGCTCTGGGATGTCCCACCTGAACACCCAGCAAGGCCCTCAGGGCTTTGCAGATGGGCCAGTCTGGCTGATTCTGCAGCTGCAGCAGTGTTTGTAAAACCTTGTGTGAATAATCCATGCCAGATGGGCAGCAGCAGCCTCAGCTCACCTCTCATGGCCATGCTGTGGGGCACAAGCTGTGCCCCCAGCTCCTGTGCACAGAGGGCTCTGGTGCCTCCTCTGCACAGCCAGCAAAGCGCTGATGTGGGAGTCAGGAACTGTGCCAAGGACTTGGGCACAGTCCCGTGGGCTGGTGCCATGGCAAGAGACAATCCTGGCCCAGGCACAGGGAGAAGGGCGGATCATAGGGGAGGCAGAGCTCAGTGCTCAGCACCACAGCTGCGTGAGGCCTTGTCCCTGCCAGCCTGAGCCATGTGCTGCAGGATAATGGAGTGGAAGCAGGAGAGCTGATGCTGGCTGCTCTGCAGCTTTGGAGCTGGGCTGCTGCTCCTGGGCGGCACTGGCTCAAGGCAGTGAAGAAATGAAAGCAATCTGCACTGGATGATACCAAAGAGATAAGGGACATGGGTAAAGAAGAACAAGGGAGTTATTCCTTAGCAAGAGAAAAGTGGTGAGCAGGTGCGCCCATAGTGGAGAAACAATGATGCTGCCTTTGTTTTTGGAGGAAAAGTGCTGCTTTTTTCATTTGGAAATCAAGAGGGAACCTTTCACCATCAAATAATTGATTCTCCTCTGTCCCTTCCCCAAAATGGCCATGGGGTGTTTCTGCATAAGCAGCTTTCTCCTTGAGCAGGGGCAGGTGTCTCTTGTTGAGATGTGCAGAGCAGAGCCAGGGGCAGTCCTGTGAGTACAATAGAGGACACAGCTCACTGGTCCTTGATTTTGAACCAAAAGGCAGAGTGGGCACCGATTGGCATCAGCCATGAAATCAACTGGTGAATGTTGTGCAGCTTCAAGTGCTGATTTCAGTGGATGTTGGTGGCTTTTGGAGTGTGTCTGCTGAGTTCAAGGGCAGGTGAGGTGCTGTGCTAGATTCAGGACAGCCAAGTTTGGTTGTTGAAGCTCTTGCTCTTGGCTGTGCCAGCTGGTGCACTGCTGACAAGCTGGTCCTTTTCCCTAGGATTCATCTGTGCCCTGGGTAGAACTGTTGCTGCTCTTTTCAGAGGATGTTTGGGAATGCCCTGGATTGGTGTCTCAGAACAGTGTCTGTAATGATTGTGTGGGTCAAACTCTCTTGAGAAAGCTCCTCCATGGGAACAGCAGTTGCAGCTCAGAAGGAGCAAAGCAGGGAAGCTGTGGCTGGAAGGGCTGCTTTCAGAAGTTAGTGGGGACACCTTGATGTCCATGCCATTGCAGATGGGGAAACTGAGGCACGGAGCCATGTCTGGGTGTGTGTTCAGGGTCCTTCATGGGACCCGCAGCAACCCGGGGGCTTCTCCTGCCTGCCCTGTGCCCAGAGCCCATCAGGGGCTGTTGGCTGCTGCCCCTTGGCTGGAGCTGCCTCCTGTGCCCAGGGCCCTGTGCTGAGCACACGGGGCTGTGTTGGTTGGAAACCCAGGGTGCCCTGAGCCCGGGTTTTGTGCCCCCGAGCCACGACAGCCGGACCTGTGCAATGCCTTTAACCGAGCCATTGCCTGCTCTGTCCTCGGCCTGCAGGGGCAGCGTCACTGCACCGAGTTTACACTTCGACCTCGCTGAGCTCGACTTCGGGGACATCTCCTTTGGTGAGTGTTCCCTGGGCTGGGACACAGCCTCAGGGATCTGTGCCTTCCAACAGAAAAGCATCCCTCACTCCTGCTCTGCCCCAGCAGCCTCTTCAGGCTGTGAACTGCAGGGCTGCTGCTGCTGCTGCTGCTGCTGCCTCAGGGGGCATCTTGCCATTGTGAGATCCAATGGAAGCAAGGAATAGAAAGGCAGAATTTTCTGGTGTCTCTGTGCTGCTTTAAAAGACAGATGTCTGCCAAGGAAGGTGGGAATCTTGCTGCAATGGAAAGATGAGCCCCTCCCTCCAAATGATTATCCCTTTGAAATGACAGGGCTCTCGGGCAAAACTGTGGGAAATGGAATACCAGTTCTTTGCTAGACTGTCTCAGGAGAGCAGAGACAAGAAGGCAAGAACAGACATTTCCCAGATGCCAAGTCCTGTTTTTCCCCTTTGGTGGAGGTCTGGTGACAGCAGGAGGAGCTGTGGGCTCTGGCAGGGCAGGGATCCCCCCCAGCCGGTGCGGGAAGGGAAGGGAAGGAGGAAATGCTCCTTTTGCAGTGCCCCAGAGGGCAGGGGAATGTGGGCAGTGCCCAGCAGCAGCAGCAGCAGCGGGGCAGGCAGGCAGGGTCGGTGCCAGCGCTGAGCTGCAGCCAGGGCAGCCCCGGGCCAAGCACAAACCCTCCCGCAGCAGCAGCGGCCGAGCTGCGAGCCCCGAGCGGGAGGAAGGGAAGCTCCGCTCCCTGCCCAGCCTCAGCTCCCACTGCACAGCCGCCCACGGCATCACGCCACGACTCCCAAAACCCCCCCAGGGAAAAGCCCAGCCCAGGACCAAAACCGCCCAAAACCCCCCAGAACCCCTGTCCCCCTTCCCAGAGCCAGGGCAACGTTCACGGCCAAGCCTAAAGCCACAACAATGAAGTTCATGAACTTCTGAAGGAAACTCATTGCCTTTCTTGAGCTGCTTCTTCCCCAGACTGCATCACCACGGAGGCGCTTGTCAAGTTGACTTTGGAAGGAATGAAACAAGAAAGGCAACAGATGGAAATATGGGTCTGAAGCAGGAGACCGATCCTGCTGAATCCAATTTCATGCCTAAGGGCTCTTCGGCTGAAGGCAGCTGTTGTATCTTTGCTTCTTTGTAACTGTTGACTGTTGTCTGCATGTGCTGGCCTCAGTGTCGTTGGAGGTTTTGACATCTGGGTTTGTCCTTTTTGTGCCTCTCTTGCCTCCCTGCTGGAGTCCCTGCTGGAGCTGGCAGTGGTCACTTGGATGGGCACAGAGAAGCTCTGGGCTGCAGCTGCAGTTGTTTTTCCTCCCCATCTGTGTCCCAGTGACTCTTGGTGAGCAGGCCTGGGGAGAAGTCTCCTCCCCACAGAGCTGGCCAGCCCAGCCAGATGTGCAGTGCAGAGCAGGCTGTGGCTGCTCTGCGCGCTCTGCAGGACATGCCCTCCATGAGTGGCTGTATCTCTGGCTTTGCAGGATGGAAAGCAAACCTCAGAGCCAAAGTGGGGTAAACCCTTGCAGGCAGCACTCTCAGTGCGCAGCACAGCTGTGATGTCCCTGTGTGTGGGTGAGGTGGGACCTGGTTCCTGATTGCTAATCTCAAAGCAAGGCTGGGCTGTGCCCCCAGCTGAGTGGGCTCTGAGCTGTCACGTGCTCAGTCTGTTTGGCCCAAAGCAAGAGATGCCTTAAGGATCCTGCAGAGAGAAGCTGCATTAGGGTGCTTTGCATCACGTTCTAGTTCCTGATCCCATCCTCACTTTCTTTTGCTGTAGCTTCTTCTCACTGACAACTCACTCTTTATATGTCTTGAAAAAGGTGGGAGTGTTGGCAGGCTGAGCAGGGAATTGGACAGCTTGAATTCTCAGAGTAAATGCTGGCTCTGGGTGCACACTCATCACTGAGCGAGAACTGGTGCTGGTTTGGGGCAGGTGAGGGAGCTCGTCCCCATCACAAAGAGAGAAGCTTGCAGTGTTCAGCAGGGCTAGGAGTGGGCATTTTCAAGGCTGCAGTCTGGAATCTGTGTCAAAGGGAACTAAGTGACGATTAATTCCTCACGCAGCTTCTGGCTGAGCTGTAGTTCAGATCATAAAGAGCTCAACTCCAATCCCACTTTGATCCTGCCAGGATCTTGCCCCCAGGATGATGCCCTGCTGGGTGCCTGAATGGCTGTTTGTGTCCTTGCCCAGGCTTTCCCTACACGCAGCGCTGCCGCCTCACCAACAGCTCCGCGGTGCCCCTGACGTTCCAGCTCCGCATGTCGGACGATGGCACGCAGCCGGCTGTGGACAGCGTGGATCAGATCCGCAGGGACAGCGACCCGGCCTGGAGCAAGGGAATCCATTTCCATGTGGAGCCCAGGGAGTTCACCATCAATCCCAGCAGAGGCACCATCCTCCCCCAGGGACACCAGGACATCGAGGTACGGGAAGAGCCCGGCCACAGCCGCTGCAGCACCAGGGCTGGAGCTGCACTGCAGGGTGGGAGGGCTTTAGCTCTGGTGCCAGCTTGGAGCATCCTGGCACGGAGAGATCTGCACTGCTGGGAGGCCTCTGCTGGCTGGCTTAGTCGGGATGTTCCTCAAGGAGCACTGTTTGCTTTCCAAAATCATATGCTGAGCTCACAGACCTTATGGTCAAGGCGTGAAACCATTCTTGTGTTTTTGAGAGCGATGGATTTGATTGCAACGGGGCAGAGCAAGGATGAGGGCAGAAGGTGGCTGTTAGAGAGATGTCATTGTATCAAGCAGTGAGCTTTTCTTCCTGGTGTCATTTCCCCCCTCCTGGGGAGCAGAATGATTTGTGTTCACTGCAGGAAGCTCCAGTGGAGACAAAAAAATCTGCAGCCATGTGTAGCGGTTCAAATTGATTGTATTGATTCCTTGTTAAGTGGTTTGTTCTGTTGTACCCCGTGTTGTCCCCGAGTTAGTTTACCCCTGGGTTTTACCCTCCCTCAAAGCTGTCCCTCATGCCATTCCCTGCCCCTTGTTCCAGCTCTTTCCCTGCCTGTCAAACCCAGCCCCTTTTGTTCCCCAACTTTCTTTGCCAATTTAACCTGGAGCCAATCCCTGTCTGCAACGCCCCTTTGGAATTCTCCTGTTCCTGGAGGCCCCATTGGCCCAAGTGAGCCATCCTCCCCACCCTCCAACCCAAAGTGGCCCCAGACACTTGATGTAATCCCCTCAGTGCTCCCCTGAGGATTCCCTTTTGGTTTGCTGTTCTTATCCACCTCCTGATTTGTGTCTGTACAAAAGCCCTTGCACAGGAGTGTCCAGGGCTCTTTTGGCTCTGATCCTTTTGCTTGGAATAAACCCTTTCTTGTGTAATTTCAAGACACAGATCCTCCTCCTTTCTCCTCTGCCTGGTCCCGTTGGTGGCTTCTCTCTTGCAGTGTAGAGAAAGAGGCTCTGAGGGTTCTGCCTGTGGTCAATGCCCAGCCTGGGGCAGTTCTGAGGTTTCTGCCTGTGGTCAATGCCCAGCCTGGGCCAGTTCTGAGGGTTCTGCCTGTGGTCAATGCCCACCCTGGGGCAGTTCTGAGGGTTCTGCCTGTGGTCAATGCCCAGCCTGGGGCAGTTCTGAGGGTTCTGCCTGTGGTCATTGCCCAGCCTGGGCCAGTTCTGAGGGTTCTGCCTGTGGTCAATGCCCAGCCTGGGGCAGTTCTGAGGGTTCTGCCTGTGGTCATTGCCCAGCCTGGGGCAGTTCTGAGGGTTCTGCCTGTGGTCAATGCCCAGCCTGGGGCAGTTCCCCACTCCTGGCGTGGGGCCGGAGTTCTCAGAGCCAGCCCGGGCTCGGGGTCCCAGGGCAGCCATGAACTGCCCAGCACCTGCTGGGCCACACTTTGCCCTCAGCCTCCTGCTGTAAAGCTGAACTCGTTGTGGTCAAGTCAGATTTCCTCTGCATGGATGTCTTTGTAGTCAGATGAGAAATTGGCCCCTTCATTTGAATGCAGTGGTGCATGGAGCTGTAGTCTAATGTTTTAATGTAGCTGACCTGTGCCCTGATAGCAAGGTGTGTTTAAGAAATGTGGTATTGCCAGACGGCTTTTGTTACTCTGAGACTGTGCTCTACACATGGAGCAGCAGAAGAATGAAGGGCAAATCCTCCCTCAGGAACTGGAGGATATCACCCGTGGGTAATGAGCTTTTGGAAGGAAGCATTGACTGTTCTTCTCTTTCACCAGGTGACCCTGTGCTCCAACACGGTGATGGAGTTCTACCGGAGATTGCTGGTGGACCTGGAGGGTGTTGGCAAGGGAGTGGCAGCCCTGATCATCACAGCCAGGTACCAGCCCTTGCCTGGCCTCCCCCAGGCACTGCCTTGCCCAGGCTGTGCTGGCTGCAGCTGCCAAGGAGAAGTGCTGCTGAATGCCCTCATGTTGTGCCAGCTGGACACGAGAACAGCAGTGCTTGGGCAGCAGCCTGTAGTGAAAAGCACGTTTGCTGCCAGCCCAGCACGGTCCTGGGCCCTCTTCTAAAGGCACCAGGAATGATATCATTGATTGGCCTTGTTTTTGGTGCTTGAGGTGGAACAAATTTCCTGAGGGCCTCCTCTCCTTCAGGCTGCAAGAGGTGGAGTTGTGCTGGCTGTGAGCACCGTGCACTGGTTTGGGCCACACCAAGCAGCTGCTGAGAGTCAGGCTCTGGCTCTGTCCATGAGGGCACATGGCAGGGGGGAAGTGGCTCCCAGCAAGAGTGGGGAGGGCAAGGTCTGACAAGGGGAAAGCAGCCCTTGATGTGGCAGGTCAGCTGCAGTTGTTGTCCTTCCCTCTGCTTCCCATTTTGAGCTTTAATGTTGTCAGAGTTGAGAGCAAAAGTCGTTGTTGCTGCAGCAGAATTCCATGCTGCTGTGCTGCTGTGGGTGTCAGTGTGATGCCCAGAGGGATGCAGCTCCCTGGTGCTGTTCCCTGTGCCAGGCAGAGCCATGCAGGCAGTGCCTGGGCTGCTACTGTGTACAGCAGGTGGAGCTGGGGCCAGGCAGTGCCTGGAGCTGTGCAGTGAAGGAGCCAGGGAGCTGCAGGGCCTGGCAGGGGCTGATCAGCCCCTCTGTGGGGCAGCTGCTGTCTCGTGCCCTCCAGGGCTGGGGCAAAGAGCTGAGTTCTCAGGCAGGGCAACAGCACCATGGCAGAGAAGGGAATCATTTTTACTGAGACCCTGGAGCTGTGTGTTCCTTGAGCCTTAGGGAGCACTGATCCTTGTTGGGAAGGCTTCCCCAGAGCTCGTGGGTCACTGGCACTGTTGCAGGAGTCCTTGCAAGCCTTCTTGGGTAAAGGAGGGGCTGAGGCAGCTGTGGGGCAAAGTGCTCTGCCTGGGGCACTTGGCAGCCTTTGGGTGCTGCCTCTCAGGGTTTGCCCCTCCTTGACAAGACATGTTGGAGTGGGAAGAGGTAGAAGGCAATTTATCCCTGTAGGGCTCTTCAGTGTGCATTTGACAGTGACCAATGTGTTCTGCTCCATTTCACAATCTTTGCGGGTAGGCATTCTCCATTCTCTCAGTATCTCTGATTGTCCTGGGCTCATCTCTTTGCCCAGGTGTCTCGTTCCTGAGCTCCAAGTGTCCTCCCCAGTGCTGCTGTGTGATGAGTGCCACCTGAAGGTGCCCTATGAGAGGAAGATCCTCATTAGGAATCCCAGCCACCTTCCTGGCTGCTACGGGCTTATTCCCCAGGTTTGGCATCACATCCACCTCCTCCTGTCAAATCTTCCTGAGGAGATTATTAGGGGAACAAAGGGTTTGGATAAGACCTTGCTGGTTTCTATTCAGTCTTAAAGATCTGCTGAGAACAGGATCCTACCCAACTGTAAACTTGAGGAGGCAGTTTAAGCTCCTGAGGAAACAGTTGATGCTCTAGTCCTCAGGCTGTTTTCCTGTGGGAGATCTTAGAGGGTTGTGAAAAGCTGCTGCACCCACAGACACCAGTGCCTGTGCTGGCAGCCTCCTTGCAGGATCCCCTGGGAGTGCTAAGCCTACAATTCTTGCATCTTGTTTGTGCCTTTGACCTTTGTCCTGGGGAGCTTTAAAGGTGTGTGTAAGTTGCTATTGTGGTGGATGTTAAGGAGCCTAAAGTTTCTTGAGAGGTCCCTCTGAATGTGCGTTTCATTGTGTCCCTTCCAGAAGCGCAAGGAGGACTCTGCTGTGCTCTACTCCAGCCCCAAGCCCTGTGGGATTGTGCAGCCCCAGAGCACAGCAGAGATCCCAGTTGTGGTGGCAGTGCAGGCCCTGGGCACTCATCGCACCGACGTTCTCATCGGCGTGTTCGGGGATGAGAGGAACCCCCTGGTGAGGGCAAGGGGAGCTGTGAGCCTGTGTGCAGCTGCTCCTGGCAGGGTGCACGGGGACAGGGATTCTGCCGGGGAAAACAGGCACAGGCTGCTGGGGAGAAGGACAGGAGGGATGGGGGCACAAACAGCTCCTGCCTTAGAGGTGGGAATCTCAGTGTCTGACACAGAATGGAGTTGGGCTGAGCTGGAATCCAGGGGGATTTCAGGTCATTTTTCTTTCAAATGCTGTGAACTTTGGAAACATCTGTTTGAAAATGTCATCTCTCTGAGCGCAAGAGAGGATGTCAGAAGTCTTCTGGGAACCTTGAGCTTTCTGTAAAAGAAAGGAAAGCTGGCATTTGAAGAGTGGTTGCAAGGACTGAAGCTTCAATTAAAACATATGGAAATGGCAATGCCAAATTCCCTGGATGGCACCAAACATCTGAACCCGGGCCATTGTGGCACTGCCTGTAAATCAGTGAAAAGGAAGGAAAAACAATGCAGGCTGTGCCAGGGAGCCTGAAGTTTGACCAAACAGTTGCTTTTAACTATCAGGCTGCTTCCCTTAAAGAGGAGGGTTTCTCCCCACCTGAAGAACCAGTTGTTTAACTGTCAGGCTGGTCTTACCTAGAGATTTCTTGCAAAGATAAAAGATTTCGGACAGTAATTTTTAATTTGAAAGGTTCTATTACCTTAATCCTTTCCAATTTGGAGGTGAACATGTAATTTTCTTTTTTCCCAAAAGCCCAGCATTTCAGCTGGAGAGTGGTAGCTGTCCCTAAAGAAATAACTTGAGCAGGGTTGAGCTGTTGAAGGTTTTTTAGGTTTCTCTGTTGTGGTTTGTTTTGGGTTTTTTAAAGTCTTTCTTGCTTGCTTCCTGGAACAGAGAGCACAATTACGGAGCTCAGGACGGCTGGCAGAAATCTCCCCAAGCTGGCTGGCAGAGCTTGGCAGGATCCCAGCACCACAGCCTGTGTATGTATGGATGGAAGGATGGATGGATGGATGGATGGATGGATGGATGGATGGATGGATGGATGGATGGATGGATGGATGGATGGATGGATGGATGGATGGATGGATGGATGGATGGATGGGGAATGCGACCTGAGTCACCTGGGAGTGTTGTAAAATGTCAACCAAGCCCCCAGCGGTGTCAGGGGAACATTGCTGATAAATCCCTGGTGGAGCTGCAGAGTTTCTGGCCTTGGGCACTGGGTGGGCTGTGCTGGCTGGGCACTGGCTGGGTCTGCCCCTCGGTGTCTCAAATCTCACCTTTTTGCTGCCTTCTCTGTCTTTTCCTCTCCCACTGTGCTTTTTGCATCCCCGCCAGGTGTAAATGCCTGTCCTCTGTAATTGCTCAATGCGAGCAGTTGCAGCTGCTGCAGCACCTCAGTGCCATCCCTGTGCTGCCTTTAGAACAGACCTGCCCCAGCCTGGATTGGGAAGGGCTGGATCAAAGCATTTCTCAGTTCAACGAGCCAGCACCCAGCCAGGGGCTGCATCCTGGCCAGGAGCTGCTGGTGCAGGTGTCCCTCCCTCCCTCCCTCCCACTGCAGGTCCCTGTTCATAGTTATTTATTTTCCAGAGATGAGCTCCACCCACCTAAATTCAAACCCCAGCCACCAAAGGAGATGAGAACCAGTCTGGATTGCTCGGCAACTCGATGGAGGCACTTCAGGACTGGACAGGAGGAGGCAGCCAGAGCCCTGTCCAGGTTTAGACCAAATTTGGGGAAGAATGCCCCGAAGCAGCTCCGGTGGGAAAAAAGCAGATCCAATCGGCCCCTCACTCCAACTGGTCCAGCAGGAAAAAATACCTCCCTGGAGAAAGGTGGAAAACAACCTGTTTGTTAAACAATAAAACCAAAACAATATCAAACAATGAGACCCCTTGCCGCTCTAAAAGAGATGACAAACTGAGAAAAGCCCATCCCTGGGTTGCAGCTCACTCAGTCTCTGATCAGTCCCTCCGGTGCTGGAATTGTCTCAGGCCAGGCCCGGCCCGGTGGGCCACAGGTGCAGCTGCAGGTGCTCTCCTGGGTGTTCAGTCCAGAGCAGGTTTCAAGAGGTCCAAAGAAAAGAAAATACACAGTCCAGGCAACTTCTTTGCCTCAGCTAGCTAACACTAACTAAAAAGCCAAAGAAGAGCTCTGTCCCGCTGTCTTGTCCACAGACAACAGCAGTCCAGGGGCAGGAATGTGGGGGAGTGGAGTGCAGTGTATGAAAACAAACTGCGCGCTTCTTCTCTCTCCCCTTCACTCTCTGGAACACTCTTGAAGGTGCAAAACTTATTATTCAACATAAACAGAATGAGACGACTGGGGATAAAAGCATCATATGGTCAACCCAGGACATTCCACCCCTTATCCCCATAACATCTGCTCACTACTAAAACTAATATAAACTCTAACTCTACAAGTACATACATGATACATCCATTATACAGCTATACACAGACAATGGTAATAACATTCAGCAAACAGTGATATTTACAGAGGTTTTATCCAACATTCAGATCTCCCTGAGGTACACATCGTGTTCTTCCATCTTTTTGCATTATCCACCATGTGCAACTTGGTCCCTGAGCAAAAACAACCCCACGAATGGGTTTGTCTGTATTCGAGGCAGGATTAATCCCAACTGTCTTCCCTAATAAACCTCTGACATGTACCACTGGGACTTTGTCTCCATCTGCTCTCTGCAAAGGCTCAGATTGGGCAGGGCCCACTCGGTTAGTAGAGCCTCGGGTGTGAACTAACCAGGTGGCTTTTGCCAGAAGCTGCTCCCAGTTTTTGAAAGATCCCCCACCTAATGCTTTCAATGTGGTTTTTAACAGTCCGTTGTACCTCTCTACTTTTCCTGCAGCTGGTGCATGGTAGGGGATATGGTACACCCCCTCAATGCCATGTTCCCTAGCCCAGGTGTTGATAAGGCTGTTCTTGAAATGAGTCCCATTGTCTGACTCAGTCCTCTCAGGGGTGCCATGTCTCCACAGAACTTGCTTTTCCAGGCCCGGGATGGTGATCCGGGCTGTAGCATGAGACACAGGGTAGGTTTCCAACCATCCCGTGGTGGCTTCCACCAAGGTCAGCACGTAGCGCTTGCCCTGGCGTGTCTGGGGCAGTGTGATGGAGTCAATCTGCCAGGCCTCCCCATACTTGTACTTGGACCACCGCCCACCGTACCAGAGGGGCTTCACTCCCTTGGCCTGCTTGATGGCAGCACACGTCTCACAGTCATGGATAACCTCAGCAATACTGTCCATGGTTAAATCCACCCCTCGGTCTCGTGCCCACTTATAGGTGGCATCCCTGCCCTGATGGCCTGAGGCATCGTGGGCCCATCGAGCTAGGAATAATTCTCTTTTATGTTGCCAATCTAAGTCTATCTTTGACACCTCTATCTTTGCAGCCTGGTCTACTTGCTCATTGTTTTGGTGCTCCTCATTGGCCCTACTCTTGGGAACGTGAGCATCCACATGGCGGACTTTCACAGGTAGCCTCCCTACCCTGGGAGCAATGTCTTTCCACTCTTCAGCAGCCCAAATTGGTTTTCCTCGACGCTGCCAGTTAGCCTGTTTCCAGCTCTCCAGCCATCCCCACAGAGCATTGGCTGCCATCCATGAATCAGTGTAGAGGTAGAGCTTTGGCCACTTCTCTCTCTCAGCAATGTCCAGGGCCAGTTGAACAGCTTTGAGTTCAGCAAGTTGGCTTGATCCACCTTCTCCTTCAGTGGCCTCTGCCACCTGTCGTGTGGGGCTCCATGCGGCTGCTTTCCACTTCCGGTTCATTCCCACAATGCGGCAGCAACCATCAGTAAAGAGAGCATATCGTGGATCTTCTGCTGGCAGTTGGTTGTATGGTGGAGCTTCTTCAGCCCGTGTCACTTCTTGTTCCCCTTCATCAGCGAGACCAAAGTTTTCACCCTCTGGCCAGTTTGTAATTATTTCCAGAATCCCAGGGCGATTCAGGTTTCCAATACGGGCGCGCTGTGTGATAACAGCAATGCATTTGCTCCATGTAGCACTGGTTGCATGGTGCGTAGAGGGAACTTTTGCTTTGGACATCCACCCCAGTACTGGTAGTCAGGGTGCCAGGAGGAGTTGTGCTTCAGGGCCTATTACCTCTGAGGCAGCCTGGACTCCTTCATAGGCAGCCAAGATTTCCTTCTCTGTGGGAGTGTAGTTGGCTTCAGAGCCTCTGTAGCTTCGACTCCAAAATCCCAGTGGTCGGCCTCGAGTCTCCCCAGGCACCTTCTGCCAAAGGCTCCAGGACAAGCCATGGTTCCCGGCTGCAGAGTAGAGTACGTTCTTCACCTCTGGTCCTGTCCTGACTGGGCCAAGGGCCACTCCATGAGCGATCTCCTGCTTGATCTGTGCAAAGGCTTGTTGCTGCTCAGGGCCCCAGTGGAAAGTGTTCTTCTTACGGGTGACCAGGTAGAGAGGGCTCACGATCCGACTGTATTCGGGAATGTGCATCCTCCAAAAACCTATGGCACCTAGGAAAGCTTGTGTTTCTTTCTTGCTGGATGGTGGAGACATTGCTGTGATCTTGTTGATGACATCGGTGGGAATCTGACACCATCCGTCTTGCCACTTCACTCTTTGAAACTGGGTCTCTCAGGCAGGTCCCTTGACTTTGCTCTTGATGGCCAAGCCAGCTTTTAGGAGAATCTGGATGATTTTCTCCCCTTTTTGGAACACATCTGCTGCTGTCTTCCCCCACACAAATGTCATCAATACATTACAGGTGTTCTGGAGCCTCACCCTTTTCCAGTGCTGTGCTTCCACCCCTGGGGCAGTCGGTTCCAGGTGTACTGCACGCCTCTCCAGGTGAAGGCAAACTGAGGCCTGCATTCTGCTGCCAGGGGAGTGGAGAAAAATGCATTGGCAATGTCTATAGTGGCGTAGCACCTTGCTGCCTTGGACTCCAGCTCGTACTGGAGTTCCAGCCTGTCCGGCACAGCAGCGCTCAGGGCTGGAGTCACTTCATTCAATGCACGATAGTCCACTGTCAATCTCCATTTCCCTTCAGATTTACCCACAGGCCAAATGGGGCTGTTGAAGGGTGAGTGGGTCTTGCTGAGCACCCCTTGGCTCTCCAGCTCACGGATCATTTTGTGCATGGTGATCCCCATCTCGATTCGTTCGGTACTGTCGGCGGTGCACTGTTGAGGTGGCAATTGGTACTCGTTGCTCTTCCACCTTCAGGAGAGCTACTGCAGATGGGCTTTCTGACAGTCCAGGCACGCTGTTCAACTGCTTGACACCCTCTGTCTCTACAGCAGCTATTCCAAATGCCCATCTGAGTCCCTTTGGGTCTTTGAAATACCCACTTCGGGGGAAGTCTGTGCCTAAAATGCATGGGGGCCTCTGGACCAGTCACAATAGAGTGTTTCTTCCACTCATTTCCAGTCAGGCTCACCTCAGCTTCCACCAAAGTAAAATCCTGTGATCCCCCTTTCACACCAGCAATAGAAACAGACTCTGTCCCCACATGTCTTGATGGGATTAATGTACATTGCGTACCAGTGTCAACCAAAGCTTTGTATACTTGCGGTTCAGATGTGCCAGGCCAATGAATCCACACAGTCCAAAAAACACGGTTTTCCCCAGCCTCTACTTGGCTAGAGGCAGGGCCCCCCTAAGCCTGGTTATCCTTCTTTCCCTAGGCATATGCCTTGGAGGGTCTTTCAAGGGGATCAAAAATATTGTCATTATCATCATATGTGACAGTTCGGTTACTGGCCACTGGAGCTGCTTCCTTTTGGAACTTCCTCTCTGAGTCTTCAGTTTACACACCCATTGTGTCAGAGCAGCGGTAGATTTTCTGTGCCATCTCCCCATGTCTTCTCCACAATCACGCAGGTAGAACCACAGCTCAGCTCGTGGGGTGTTCCTTCTCTCGCCATCTGGGGAACATCTGCGTTGGGTACCAGAACCTCTGATCTGTACTGCCGAGATTTGGAGAAAGCCCTCTTTAATCTCCTCCCTCAGTTTCTTGTGACCCTCTTCCGTCTTGTCTTCTAATTTTTGCAGACATGTTTCCACTGCTGTGATTCTGGCATGTGTTGGGCCATGCACAGCACCTGCATATGCTCGGAGCTTCCTTGCCATATCCAGCACAGTCTCCTCACCATCATCCTGCTTCATTATTGCTAACGCAGAAGCGTATTCTCGTGGCCCAAGTCGTACAAGTTTTCTCCACATCAGAGATGTGCATGGTACCAAGTCTGGATTTACAGTGTTTCCATCATCTGAGAAGACAATCTCGGCCACTGCCATTTCCCTCAAGCGTTGAATCCCTTGCTCTATGGTTCTCCACTGGGTTTGCTGCATATAGAGATCGTCTGCGCACAGGTATCTTTGTGCTACACTTCTTAGGACCCGTTGCCCGAGGCTGTGAGGGTTAGCCCCGCTCATCATTCCTTGGTCTATGACAGGATCCTGTGACGGGGATCCCAAAAGCTTGGCTTCAGTGCCATCCAGAATTGTAGCCTTGCCTGCAGCATCCCAGAGACGGACCAGCCAACAAATTATGGATTCATCAGACCTTCGAGTGTAATCCTTCCCTTGGCCACGAAGGTCCTTCAGGGAAAAGGACTCAATATTTGCATCTGATCTTGCACCTGCTGCTTTGACTCCTGATTTTATGTCAGGAGGCATCAAGGCTTCTTCTCCTGTATCACCATCATCATCATCATCCACTGGTTGATTAGTTTTTTCTGTGCATTTCCCACTTCTAGTACTGGTAGCAACAGCCATGGGTTTATATGCTGGCTTAGGCTCACTATCTGGTTTGGCTGCTGGCTTCAAGCCTGGGCTGTTGGCTACAGCTCGAGTGACTGGGATAGCTGATTTATCTCCCTGCCCCCCTGCCTCTGTCTGCTGCCCTACACTATCTAACAGAGAGTGATAAGCATAGGGCAGGGCCCAGCTTATTGCAATGAGCCTTTTCTCCTTAGAATCGTCATGGCACTTCTCTTTTAGGTATTTCCCCACCTCAGCTGGGTTCTGAATTTGTTCCCATGGACAATCCCAGTCCACAGCATCAGAAAATTCCTTCAGGGTTTGGCTTATATTTTCCCATTGTCCACAGCACTCAGGATTTTTGATGCCTGCATCTGCTTCTGGGTCAGGGGAGGGAGAAATAGGAGAGTTTTCCTTGGAGAAGCTGACTCAGATCCTACAGGCCTGTGCTGAGTGTGGGATTTTTTGCCTTGTTTCCTTCCCCGTGTAAGATGAGGCTTTTCTCTGCATCATCATGGTAACCCCTCCAGCTTCCCTCCCAGAGCAAGCTGGGATGATCCTGGTCTCCATGGAGCCTCTTCCCAAGGCAGCCAGAATCCCTGTTTGCAGGGCTCTGCTTTCACCCAGAGCTGCTGTTGCACTGCTGGCCCTGTAGCTGTCTGACAAAGGCAGACTTTGCAGAGGGGCTGTCTCTTCCTCCCAGCATAGAAAATGGCTTGTTTTTCGGGTGCCAGCACCAAGTCCTGAGCACCCTCACCTGCCTCGAGGCTTGGAGGGATTCAGGTGCTCCCTGGACGTGGCGCACACTGCCCTGGGAGTGGAGAAGGCAAGAGGGAATCTGTCTACCTTGCCCATTGTCAGTGTGGCAAGCAATGCTGGAGCTGCCAGTGCCCCTGGGGGCCCTCAGCATTGGCCACAGAGGGGCCTCCCATCCCTGCAGGCCCATCACCAAGTGCTGCTGGAGCAGCTGCTTGTTGGAGAGGCCGTGCAGGGCAAGTTGCAGGGCTGCCCAAGGACGCTGTGCTAGGAAGGAAAATCAGCCTATGGTTGGGGATGGTCTCATGGAAATAGCAGTGGAGGCAGCCAAGTTGTGTCACTTTTGCGCTACCCTTTAGGATGCCTTGAACAGCTGCAGTGTGCCTGGAGCACAGGGCTTCCTGGTTTTAAAAGTCCTAGGCCTAAGCCTAACAGTAACCCTAGGAAGGTAAATCAGCCGGGTATTAGGGTTCTTCCCAAGGAAAAACCTGTGAAAGCAGCCATGTTGTGGCACTTCTGCGCTCCCTTTGGGATGCCTTTGGCCGCTGCAGTAAGCCTGGAACTCAGGGCTTCCTGGTTCAAAAAATCCGAGCCCTAGGCTGAACCCTAACCCTAAGCCTAGTCAGATAAATCAGCCTAGGTATAGGGATGGTGCAAAGGAAAAAGCTGTGAAAGCAGCCATGTTGTGGCACTTTTGCACTCCCTTTTGGATGCCTTTCACAGCTCCAGTGTGCCTGGAGGTCTGGGCTTCCTGATTTTAAAAATCCTAGCACAAGGCCTACCTAACCCCATGCCGACGATGAGAAAGGCAAATCAGCCAGGAATTAGGGATGTCCCCAAGGAAATTGCTGTGGAGGCAGGCATGTTGTGGTACTTTTGTGCTCTTCTTGGGTAGTCCTTCGCAGCTGCTGTGTTCTTGGAACTCAGGGATTTCTGGTTAAAAGAACACTAACCCTCGGCCTAACTCAAACCTCAACGCTAGGAAGGAAAATCAGCCTATGGTTCGGGATGGTCTCATGGAAATAGCAGTGGAGGCAGCCAAGTTGTGTCACTTTTGCGCTGCCCTTTGGATGCCTTGAACAGCTGCAGTGTGCCTGGAGCACAGGGCTTCCTGGTTTTAAAAGTCCTAGGCCTAAGCCTAACAGTAACCCTAGGAAGGTAAAGCAGCCGGGTATGAGGGTGCTTCCTAAGGAAAAAGCTGTGAAAGCAGCCATGTTGTGGAACTTCTGCACTCCCTTTTGGATGCCTTTCACAGCTCCAGTGTGCCTGGAGGTCTGGGCTTCCTGATTTTAAAAATCCTAGCACAAGGCCTACCTAACCCCAACCCGACGATGAGAAAGGCAAATCAGCCAGGAATTAGGGATGCGTGCCAAGGAAATAGCTGTGGAGGCAGGCATGTTGTGGTACTTTTGTGCTTTTCTTGGGTAGTCCTTCGCAGCTGCTGTCTTCTTGGAACTCAGGGCTTTCAGGTTAAAAGTACACTAACCCTAGGCCTAACTCAAACCTCAACGCTAGGAAGGAAAATCAGCCTATGATTCGGGATGGTCTCATGGAAATAGCAGTGGAGGCAGCCAAGTTGTGTCACTTTTGCGCTCCCCTTGGGAAGCCTTGAACAGCTGCAGTGTGCCTGGAGCACAGGGCTTCCTGGTTTTAAAAGTCCTAGGCCTAAGCCTAACAGTAACCCTAGGAAGGTAAATCAGCCGGGTATGAGGGTTCTTCCTAAGGAAAAAGCTGTGAAAGCAGCCATGTTGTGGCACTTTTGCACTCCCTTTTGGATGCCTTTCACAGCTCCAGTGTGCCTGGAGGTCTGGGCTTCCTGATTTTAAAAATCCTAGCACAAGTCCTACCTAAACCCAACCCGACGACGAGAAAGGCAAATCAGCCAGGAATTAGGGATGTCCCCAAGGAAATAGCTGTGGAGGCAGGCATGTTGTGGTACTTTTGTGCTCTTCTTGGGTAGTCCTTCGCAGCTGCTGTGTTCTTGGAACTCAGGGCTTTCAGGTTAAAAGAACCCTAACCCTAGGCCTAACTCAAACCTCAACGCTGGGAAGGAAAATCAGCCTATGATTCGGGATGGTCTCATGGAAATAGCAGTGGAGGCAGCCAAGTTGTGTCACTTTTGCGCTGCCCTTGGGATGAATTGAACAGCTGCAGTGTGCCTGGAGCACAGGGCTTCCTGGTTTTAAAAGTCCTAGGCCTAAGCCTAACAGTAACCCTAGGAAGGTAAATCAGCCGGGTATGAGGGTTCTTCCTAAGGAAAAAGCTGTGAAAGCAGCCATGTTGTGGCATTTTTGAGCTCCCTTTGGGATGCCTTTGGCAGCTGCAGTAAGCCTGGAACTCAGGGCTTCCTGGTTCAAAAAATCCTAGCCCTAGGCTGAAGCCTAACCCTAACCCTAGGCAGATAAATCAGCCTAGGTATAGGGATGGTGCCAAGGAAAAAGCTGTGAAAGCAGCCATGTTGTGGCACTTTTGCACTCCCTTTTGGGTGCCTTTCACAGCTCCAGTGTGCCTGGAGGTCTGGGCTTCCTGATTTTAAAAATCCTAGCACAAGGCCTACCTAACCCCAACCCGACGATGAGAAAGGCAAATCAGCCAGGAATTAGGGATGTCCCCAAGGAAATAGCTGTGGAGGCAGGCATGTTGTGGTACTTTTGTGCTCTTCTTGGGTAGTCCTTCGCAGCTGCTGTGTTCTTGGAACTCAGGGCTTTCTGGGTAAAAGAACACTAACCCTCGGCCTAACTCAAACCTCAACGCTAGGAAGGAAAATCAGCCTGTGTTTGGGGATGGTCTCATGGAAATAGCAGTGGAGGCAGCCAAGTTGTGTCACTTTTGCGCTGCCCTTTGGATGCCTTGAACAGCTGCAGTGTGCCTGGAGCACAGGGCTTCCTGGTTTTAAAAGTCCTAGGCCTAAGCCTAACAGTAACCCTAGGAAGGTAAATCAGCCGGGTATGAGGGTTCTTCCTAAGGAAAAAGCTGTGAAAGCAGCCATGTTGTGGAACTTTTGCACTCCCTTTTGGATTCCTTTTACAGCTCCAGTGTGCCTGGAGGTCTGGGCTTCCTGATTTTAAAAATCCTAGCACAAGGCCTACCTAACCCCAACCCGACGATGAGAAAGGCAAATCAGCCAGGAATTAGGGATGTCCCCAAGCAAATAGCTGTGGAGGCAGGCATGTTGTGGTACTTTTGTGCTCTTCTTGGGTAGTCCTTCGCAGCTGCTGTGTTCTTGGAACTCAGGGCTTTCTGGTTAAAAGAACCCTAACCCTAGGCCTAACTCAAACCTCAAGGCTAGGAAGGAAAATCAGCCTATGGTTGGGGATGGTCTCATGGAAATAGCAGTGGAGGCAGCCAAGTTGTGTCACTTTTGCCCACCCCTTGGGCTGCCTTGAACAGCTGCAGTGTGCCTGGAGCACAGGGCTTCCTGGTTTTAAAAGTCCTAGGCCTAAGCCTAACAGTAACCCTAGGAAGGTAAATCAGCCGGGTTTTAGGGTTCTTCCTAAGGAAAAAGCTGTGAAAGCAGCCATGTTGTGGCACTTCTGCGCTCCCTTTGGGATGCCTTTGGCAGCTGCAGTAAGCCTGGAACTCAGGGCTTCCTGGTTCAAAAACTCCTTGCCCTAGGCTGAAGCCTAACCCTAACCCTAAGCCTAGTCAGATAAATCAGCCTAGGTATAGGGATGGTGCCAAGGAAAAAGCTGTGAAAGCAGCCATGTTGTGGCACTTTTGCACTCCCTTTTGGATGCCTTTCACAGCTCCAGTGTGCCTGGAGGTCTGGGCTTCCTGGTTTTAAAAGTCCTAGGCCTAAGCCTAACATTAACCCTAGGAAGGTTAATCAGCCGGGTATTAGGGTTCTTCCTAAGGAAAAAGCTGTGAAAGCAGCCATGTTGTGGCACTTCTGCGCTCCCTTTGGGATGCCTTTGGCAGCTGCAGTAAGCCTGGAACTCAGGGCTTCCTGGTTCAAAAAATCCTAGCCCTAGGCTGAACCCTAACCCTAAGCCTAGTCAGATAAATCAGCCTAGGTATAGGGATGGTGCCAAGGAAAAAGCTGTGAAAGCAGCCATGTTGTGGCACTTTTGCACTCCCTTTTGGATGCCTTTCACAGCCCCAGTGTGCCTGGAGTTCTGGGCTTCCTGATTTTAAAAATCCTAGCACAAGGCCGACCTAACCCCAACCCGACGACGAGAAAGGCAAATCAGCCAGGAATTAGGGATGTCCCCAAGGAAATAGCTGTGGAGGCAGGAATGTGGTGGTACTTTTGTGCTCTTCTTGGGTAGTCCTTCGCAGCTGCTGTGTTCTTGGAACTCAGGGTTTCAGGTTAAAAGAACACAAACCCTCGGCCTAACTCAAACCTCAACGCTAGGAAGGAAAATCAGCCTATGGTTGGGGATGGTCTCATGGAAATAGCAGTGGAGGCAGCCAACTTGTGTCACTTTTGTGCTCCTCTTGGGGTGCCTTGAACAGCTGCAGTGTGCCTGGAGCACAGGGCTTCCTGGTTTTAAAAGTCCTAGGCCTAAGCCTAACAGTAACCCTAGGAAGGTAAATCAGCCGGGTATTAGGGTTCTTCCTAAGGAAAAAGCTGTGAAAGCAGCCATGTTGTGGCACTTTTGCACTCCCTTTTGGATGCCTTTCACAGCTCCAGTGTGCCTGGAGTTCTGGGCTTCCTGATTTTAAAAATCCTAGCACTAGGCCTACCTAACCTCAACCCTAAGACGAGAAAGGCATTTCAGCCTGGAATTAGGGATGTCCCCAAGGAAAAAGCGGTGGAGGCAAGCCTGTTGTAGTACTTTTGTGTAGGGGCCTGACTAAATGTATTTATTGTAAATATATGTATGGCAGTGAAAGATCTTTGTATTGTAGTAGTGACCCTGCCCAGATTCTAGTTATTGTAAATGGGCTGCAGCTGTGATGTCCTTGATTGGGCAGCAGCTGTAGCCCATGGAGGTAACTGAGATAAAAGGGGGCGGGGTGGTCAGGGAGAGCTTTGGAGAGGAGCCCTGACTGAGAAGCAGCAACACCACTGCTGTGGAGAACTGCTGTGACAAAACCACCCAGAAGGTATGAGGCTCTGGAAATATGATATGCAACAATATGAATACAACACTTTTGTGCTCTTCTTGGGTAGTCCTTCGCAGCTGCTGTGTTCTTGGAACTCAGGGCTTTCAGGTTGAAAAAACACAAACCCTAGGCCTAACTCAAACCTCAACGCTAGGAAGGAAAATCAGCCTATGGTTGGGGATGGTCTCATGGAAATAGCAGTGGAGGCAGCCAGATTGTGTCACTTTTGCCCACCCCTTGGGATGCCTTGAACAGCTGCAGTGTGCCTGGAGCACAGGGCTTCCTGGTTTTAAAAGTCCTAGGCCTAAACCTAACATTAACCCTAGGAAGGTAAATCAGCCGGGTATTAGGGTTCTTCCTAAGGAAAAACCTGTGAAAGCAGCCATGTTGTGGCACTTCTGTGCTCCCATTGGGATGCCTTTGGCAGCTGCAGTAAGCCTGGAACTCAGGGCTTCCTGGTTCAAAAAATCCTAGCCCTAGGCTGAACCCTAACCCTAAGCCTAGTCAGATAAATCAGCCTAGGTATAGGGATGGTGCCAAGGAAAAAGCTGTGAAAGCAGCCATGTTGTGGCACTTTTGCACTCCCTTTTGGATGCCTTTCACAGCTCCAGTGTGCCTGGAGGTCTGGGCTTCCTGGTTTTAAAAGTCCTAGGCTTAAGCCTAACATTAACCCTAGGAAGGTTAATCAGCCGGGTATTAGGGTTCTTCCTAAGGAAAAAGCTGTGAAAGCAGCCATGTTGTGGCACTTCTGCGCTCCCTTTGGGATGCCTTTGGCAGCTGCAGTAAGCCTGGAACTCAGGGCTTCCTGGTTCAAAAAATCCTAGCCCTAGGCTGAAGCCTAACCCTAAGCCTAGTCAGATAAATCAGCCTAGGTATAGGGATGGTGCCAAGGAAAAAGCTGTGAAAGCAGCCATGTTGTGGCACTTTTGCACTCCCTTTTGGATGCCTTTCACAGCTCCAGTGTGCCTGGAGGTCTGGGCTTCCTGATTTTAAAAATCCTAGCACAAGGCCTACCTAACCCCAACCCGACGACGAGAAAGGCAAATCAGCCAGGAATTAGGGATGTCCCCAAGGAAATAGCTGTGGAGGCAGGCATGTTGTGGTACTTTTGTGCACTTCTTGGGTAGTCCTTCGCAGCTGCTGTGTTCTTGGAACTCGGGGCTTTCTGGTTAAAAGAACCCTAACCCTAGGCCTAACTCAAACCTCAACGCTAGGAAGGAAAATCAGCCTATGGTTGGGGATGGTCTCATGGAAATAGCAGTGGAGGCAGCCAGATTGTGTCTCTTTTGCCCACCCCTTGGGTTGCCTAGAACAGCTGCAGTGTGCCTGGGTTCCTGATTTAAAAGTCCTAGGCCTAAACCTAACATTAACCCTAGGAAGGTAAATCAGCCGGGTATGAGGGTTCTTCCTAAGGAAAAAGCTGTGAAAGCAGCCATGTTGTGGCACTTCTGCGCTCCCTTTGGGATGCCTTTGGCAGCTGCAGTAAGCCTGGAACTCAGGGCTTCCTGGTTCAAAAAATCCTAGCCCTAGGCTGAACCGTAACCCTAGGCAGATAAATCAGCCTAGGTATAGGGATGGTGCCAAGGAAAAAGCTGTGAAAGCAGCCATGTTGTGGCACTTTTGCACTCCCTTTTGGATGCCTTTCACAGCTCCAGTGTGCCTGGAGGTCTGGGCTTCCTGATTTTCAAAATCCTAGCACAAGGCCTACCTAACCCCAACCCAACGATGAGAAAGGCAAATCAGCCAGGAATTAGGGGTGTCCCCAAGGAAATAGCTGTGGAGGCAGGCATGTTGTGGTACTTTTGTGCACTTCTTGGGTAGTCCTTCGCAGCTGCTGTGTTCTTGGAACTCAGGGCTTTCTGGTTAAAAGAACCCTAACCCTAGGCCTAACTCAAACCTCAACGCTAGGAAGGAAAATCAGCCTATGGTTGGGGATGGTCTCATGGAAATAGCAGTGGAGGCAGCCATGTTGTGTCACTTTTGTGCTCCCCTTGGGGTGCCTTGAACAGCTGCAGTGTGCCTGGAGCACAGGGCTTCCTGGTTCAAGAAATCCTAGCCCTAGGCTGAACCCTAAGCCTAGTCAGATAAATCAGCCAAAGTATAGGGATGGTGCCAAGGAAAAAGCTGTGAAAGTAGCCATGTTGTGGCACTTTTACACTCCCTTTTGGATGCCTTTCAGAGCTCCAGTGTGCCTGGAGGTCTGGGCTTCCTGGTTTTAAAGTCCTAGGCCTAAGCCTAATAGTAACCTTCCGAAGGTAAATCAGCCGGGTATGAGGGTTCTTCCTTAGGAAAAAGTTGTGAAAGCAGCCATGTTGTGGCACTTCTGCACTCCCTTTGGGATGCCTTTGGCAGCTGCAGTAAGCCTGGAACTCAGGGCTTCCTGGTTCAAAAAATCCTAGCCCTAGGCTGATGCCTAACCCTAACCCTAGGCAGATAAATCAGCCTAGGTATAGGGATGCTGCCAAGGAAAAAGCTGTGAAAGCAGCCATGTTGTGGCACTTTTGCACTCCCTTTTGGATGCCTTTCACAGCTCCAGTGTGCCTGGAGGTCTGGGCTTCCTCATTTTAAAAATCCTAGCACAAGGCCTACCTAACCCCAACCCGACGACGAGAAAGGCAAATCAGCCAGGAATTAGGGATGTCCCCAAGGAAATAGCTGTGGAGGCAGGCATGTTGTGGTACTTTTGTGCACTTCTTGGGTAGTCCTTCGCAGCTGCTGTGTTCTTGGAACTCAGGGCTTTCTGGTTAAAAGAACCCTAACCCTAGGCCTAACTCAAACCTCAACGCTAGGAAGGAAAATCAGCCTATGGTTCGGGATGGTCTCATGGAAATAGCAGTGGAGGCAGCCAAGTTGTGTCACTTTTGCGCACCCCTTGGGATGCCTTGAAGAGCTGCAGTGTGCCTGGAGCACAGGGCTTCCTGGTTTTAAAAGTCCTAGGCCTAAGCCTAACAGTAACCCTAGGAAGGTAAATCAGCCGGGTATGAGGGTTCTTCCTAAGGAAAAACCTGTGAAAGCAGCCATGTTGTGGCACTTCTGCGCTCCCTTTGGGATGCCTTTGGCAGCTGCAGTAAGCCTGGAACTCAGGGCTTCCTGGTTCAAAAAATCCTAGCCCTAGGCTGAAGCATAACCCTAACCCTAAGCCTAGTCAGATAAATCAGCCTAGGTATAGGGATGGTGCCAAGGAAAAAGCTGTGAAAGCAGCCATGTTGTGGCACTTGTGCACTCCCTTTTGGATGCCTTTCACAGCTCCAGTGTGCCTGGAGGTCTGGGCTTCCTGGTTTTAAAAGTCCTAGGCCTAAGCCTAACATTAACCCTAGGAAGGTTAATCAGCCGGGTATTAAGGTTCTTCCTAAGGAAAAAGCTGTGAAAGCAGCCATGTTGTGGCACTTCTGCGCTCCCTTTGGGATGCCTTTGGCAGCTGCAGTAAGCCTGGAACTCAGGGCTTCCTGGTTCAAAAAATCCTAGCCCTAGGCTGAACCCTAACCCTAAGCCTAGTCAGATAAATCAGCCTAGGTATAGTGATGGTGCCAAGGAAGAAGCTGTGAAAGCAGCCATGTTGTGGCACTTTTGCACTCCCTTTTGGATGCCTTTCACAGCTCCAGTGTGCCTGGAGGTCTGGGCTTCCTGATTTTAAAAATCCTAGCACAAGGCCTACCTAACCCCAACCCGACGATGAGAAAGGCAAATCAGCCAGTAATTAGGGATGTCCCCAAGGAAATAGCTGTGGAGGCAGGCATGTTGTGGTACTTTTGTGCTCTTCTTGGGTAGTCCTTCGCAGCTGCTGTATTCTTGGAACTCGGGGCTTTCTGGTTAAAAGAACCCTAACCCTAGGCCTAACTCAAACCTCAATGCTAGGAAGGAAAATCAGCCTATGGTTGGGGATGGTCTCATGGAAATAGCAGTGGAGGCAGCCAGATTGTATCACTTTTGCCCACCCCTTGGGATGCCTTGAACAGCTGCAGTGTGCCTGGAGCACAGGGCTTCCTGGTTTTAAAAGTCCTAGGCCTAAACCTAACATTAACCCTAGGAAGGTAAATCAGCCGGGTATTAGGGTTCTTCCTAAGGAAAAACCTGTGAAAGCAGCCATGTTGTGGCACTTCTGCGCTCCCTTTGGGATGCCTTTGGCAGCTGCAGTAAGCCTGGAACTCAGGGCTTCCTGGTTCAAAAAATCCTAGCCCTAGGCTGAACCCTAACCCTAAGCCTAGTCAGATAAATCAGCCTAGGTATAGGGATGGTACCAAGGAAAAAGCTGTGAAAGCAGCCATGTTGTGGCACTTTTGCACTCCCTTTTGGATGCCTTTCACAGCTCCAGTGTGCCTGGAGGTCTGGGCTTCCTGATTTTAAAAATCCTAGCACAAGGCCTACCTAACCCCAACCCGACGACGAGAAAGGCAAATCAGCCAGGAATTAGGGATGTCCCCAAGGAAATAGCTGTGGAGGCAGGCATGTTGTGGTACTTTTGTGCTCTTCTTGGGTAGTCCTTCGCAGCTGCTGTGTTGTTGGAACTCAGGGCTTTCTGGTTGAAAGAACCCTAACCCTAGGCCTAACTCAAACCTCAACGCTAGGAATGAAAATCAGCCTATGGTTGGGGATGGTCTCATGGAAATAGCAGTGGAGGCAGCCAAGTTGTGTCACTTCTGCGCTGCCTTTGGATCCCTAGAACAGCTGCAGTGTGCCTGGAGCACAGGGCTTCCTGGTTTTAAAAGTCCTAGGCCTCAGCCTAACAGTAAGCCTAGGAAGGTAAATCAGCCGGGTATGAGGGTTCTTACTAAGGAAAAAGCTGTGAAAGGTGCCATGTTGTGGCACTTCTGCGCTCCCTTTGGGATGCCTTTGGCAGCTGCAGTAAGCCTGGAACTCAGGGCTTCCTGGTTCAAAAAATCCTAGCCCTAGGTTGAAGCCTAACCCTAAGCCTAGTCAGATAAATCAGCCTAGGTATAGGGATGGTGCCAAGGAAAAAGCTGTGAAAGCAGCCATGTTGTGGCACTTTTGCACTCCCTTTTGGATGCCTTTCACAGCTCCAGTGTGCCTGGAGGTCTGGGCTTCCTCATTTTAAAAATCCTAGCACAAGGCCTACCTAACCCCAACCCGACGACGAGAAAGGCAAATCAGCCAGGAATTAGGGATGTCCCAAAGGAAATAGCAGTGGAGGCAGGCATGTTGTGGTACTTTTGTGCACTTCTTGGGTAGTCCTTCGCAGCTGCTGTGTTCTTGGAACTCAGGGCTTTCTGGTTCAAAGAACCCTAACCCTAGGCCTAACTCAAACCTCAACGCTAGGAAGGAAAATCAGCCTATGGTTGGGGATGGTCTCATGGAAATTGCAGTGGAGGCAGCCAGATTGTGTCACTTTTGTGCTGCCCTTTGGATGCCTAGAACAGCTGCAGTGGGCCTGGAGCACAGGGCTTCCTGGTTTTAAAAGTCCTAGGCCTAAGCCTAACAGTAACCCTAGGAAGGTAAATCAGCCGGGTATGAGGGTTCTTACTAAGGAAAAAGCTGTGAAAGCTGCCATGTTGTCGCATTTCTGCGCTCCCTTTGGGATGCCTTTGGCAGCTGCAGTAAGCCTGGAACTCAGGGCTTCCTGGTTCAAAAACTCCTTGCCCTAGGCTGAAGCCTAACCCTAACCCTAAGCCTAGTCAGATAAATCAGCCTAGGTATAGGGATGGTGCCAAGGAAAAAGCTGTGAAAGCAGCCATGTTGTGGCACTTGTGCACTCCCTTTTGGATGCCTTTCACAGCTCCAGTGTGCCTGGAGGTCTGGGCTTCCTGATTTTAAAAATCCTAGCACAAGGCCTACCTAACCCCACACCGACGACGAGAAAGGCAAATCAGCCAGGAATTAGGGGTGTCCCAAAGGAAATAGCAGTGGAGGCAGGCATGTTGTGGTACTTTTGTGCACTTCTTGGGTAGTCCTTCGCAGCTGCTGTGTTCTTGGAACTCAGGGCTTTCTGGTTCAAAGAACCCTAACCCTAGGCCTAACTCAAACCTCAACGCTAGGAAGGAAAATCAGCCTATGATTCGGGATGGTCTCATGGAAATAGCAGTGGAGGCAGCCAAGTTGTGTCACTTTTGCCCACCCCTTGGGATGCCTTGAAGAGCTGCAGTGTGCCTGGAGCACAGGGCTTCCTGGTTTTAAAAGTCCTAGGCCTAAGCCTAACAGTAACCCTAGGAAGGTAAATCAGCCGGGTATGAGGGTTCTTCCTAAGGAAAAAGCTGTGAAAGCAGCCATGTTGTGGCACTTCTGCGCTCCCTTTGGGATGCCTTTGGCAGCTGCAGTAAGCCTGGAACTCAGGGCTTCCTGGTTCAAAAAATCCTAGCCCTAGGCTGAAGCCTAACCCTAACCCTAGGCAGATAAATCAGCCTAGGTATAGTGATGGTGCCAAGGAAAAAGCTGTGAAAGCAGCCATGTTGTGGCACTTTTGCACTCCCTTTTGGATGCCTTTCACAGCTCCAGTGTGCCTGGAGGTCTGGGCTTCCTCATTTTAAAAATCCTAGCACAAGTCCTACCTAACCCCAACCCGACGATGAGAAAGGCAAATCAGCCAGTAATTAGTGATGTCCCCAAGGAAATAGCTGTGGAGGCAGGCATGTTGTGGTACTTTTGTGCTCTTCTTGGGTAGTCCTTCGCAGCTGCTGTATTCTTGGAACTCAGGGCTTTCAGGTTAAAAGAACCCTAACCCTAGGCCTAACTCAAACCTCAACGCTAGGAAGGAAAATCAGCCTATGGTTGGGGATGGTCTCATGGAAATAGCAGTGGAGGCAGCCAGATTGTGTCACTTTTGCCCACCCCTTGGGATGCCTTGAACAGCTGCAGTGTGCCTGGAGCACAGGGCTTCCTGGTTTTAAAAGTCCTAGGCCTAAACCTAACATTAACCCTAGGAAGGTAAATCAGCCGGGTATTAGGGTTCTTCCTAAGGAAAAACCTGTGAAAGCAGCCATGTTGTGGCACTTCTGCGCTCCCTTTGGGATGCCTTTGGCAGCTGCAGTAAGCCTGGAACTCAGGGCTTCCTGGTTCAAAAAATCCTAGCCCTAGGCTGAAGCCTAACCCTAACCCTAGTCAGATAAATCAGCCTAGGTATAGGGATGGTACCAAGGAAAAAGCTGTGAAAGCAGCCATGTTGTGGCACTTTTGCACTCCCTTTTGGATGCCTTTCACAGCTCCAGTGTGCCTGGAGGTCTGGGCTTCCTGATTTTAAAAATCCTAGCACAAGGCCTACCTAACCCCAACCCGACGACGAGAAAGGCAAATCAGCCAGGAATTAGGGATGTCCCCAAGGAAATAGCTGTGGAGGCAGGCATGTTGTGGTACTTTTGTGCTCTTCTTGGGTAGTCCTTCGCAGCTGCTGTGTTGTTGGAACTCAGGGCTTTCTGGTTGAAAGAACCCTAACCCTAGGCCTAACTCAAACCTCAACGCTAGGAAGGAAAATCAGCCTATGGTTGGGGATGGTCTCATGGAAATAGCAGTGGAGGCAGCCAAGTTGTGTCACTTTTGCGCTGCCTTTGGATCCCTAGAACAGCTGCAGTGTGCCTGGAGCACAGGGCTTCCTGGTTTTAAAAGTCCTAGGCCTAAGCCTAACAGTAACCCTAGGAAGGTAAATCAGCCGGGTATGAGGGTTCTTCCTAAGGAAAAAGCTGTGAAAGCACCCATGTTGTGGCACTTCTGCGCTCCCTTTGGGATGCCTTTGGCCGCTGCAGTAAGCCTGGAACTCAGGGCTTCCTGGTTCAAAAAATCCTAGCCCTAGGTTGAAGCCTAACCCTAAGCCTAGTCAGATAAATCAGCCTAGGTATAGGGATGGTGCCAAGGAAAAAGCTGTGAAAGCAGCCATGTTGTGGCACTTTTGCACTCCCTTTTGGATGCCTTTCACAGCTCCAGTGTGCCTGGAGGTCTGGGCTTCCTCATTTTAAAAATCCTAGCACAAGGCCTACCTAACCCCAACCCGACGACGAGAAAGGCAAATCAGCCAGGAATTAGGGATGTCCCAAAGGAAATAGCAGTGGAGGCAGGCATGTTGTGGTACTTTTGTGCACTTCTTGGGTAGTCCTTCGCAGCTGCTGTGTTCTTGGAACTCAGGGCTTTCTGGTTCAAAGAACCCTAACCCTAGGCCTAACTCAAACCTCAACGCTAGGAAGGAAAATCAGCCTATGGTTGGGGATGGTCTCATGGAAATTGCAGTGGAGGCAGCCAGATTATGTCACTTCTGTGCTGCCCTTTGGATACCTAGAACAGCTGCAGTGTGCCTGGAGCACAGGGCTTCCTGGTTTTAAAAGTCCTAGGCCTAAGCCTAACAGTAACCCTAGGAAGGTAAATCAGCCGGGTATGAGGGTTCTTCCTAAGGAAAAAGCTGTGAAAGCAGCCATGTTGTGGCACTTCTGCGCTCCCTTTGGGATGCCTTTGGCAGCTGCAGTAAGCCTGGAACTCAGGGCTTCCTGGTTCAAAAAATCCTAGCTCTAGGCTGAAGCCTAACCCTAACCCTAGGCAGATAAATCAGCCTAGGTATAGGGATGGTGCCAAGGAAAAAGCTGTGAAAGCAGCCATGTTGTGGCACTTTTGCACTCCCTTTTGGATGCCTTTCACAGCTCCAGTGTGCCTGGAGGTCTGGGCTTCCTCATTTTAAAAATCCTAGCACAAGGCCTACCTAACCCCAACCCGACGATGAGAAAGGCAAATCAGCCAGGAATCAGGGATGTCCCCAATGAAATAGCTGTGGAGGCAGGCATGTTGTGGTACTTTTGTGCACTTCTTGGGTAGTCCTTCGCAGCTGCTGTGTTCTTGGAACTCAGGGCTTTCTGGTTAAAAGAACCCTAACCCTAGGCCTAACTCAAACCTCAATGCTAGGAAGGAAAATTAGCCTATGGTTGGGGATGGTTTCATGGAAATAGCAGTGGAGGCAGCCAAGTTGTGTCACTTTTGCGCTCCCCTTGGGATGCCTTGAAGAGCTGCAGTGTGCCTGGAGCACAGGGCTTCCTGGTTCAAAAAATCCTAGCCCTAGGCTGAAGCCTAACCCTAACCCTAAGCCTAGTCAGATAAATCAGCCTAGGTATAGGGATGGTGCCAAGGAAAAAGCTGTGAAAGCAGCCATGTTGTGGCACTTGTGCACTCCCTTTTGGATGCCTTTCACAGCTCCAGTGTGCCTGGAGGTCTGGGCTTCCTGGTTTTAAAAGTCCTAGGCCTAAGCCTAACATTAACCCTAGGAAGGTTAATCAGCCGGGTATTAAGGTTCTTCCTAAGGAAAAAGCTGTGAAAGCAGCCATGTTGTGGCACTTCTGCGCTCCCTTTGGGATGCCTTTGGCAGCTGCAGTAAGCCTGGAACTCAGGGCTTCCTGGTTCAAAAAATCCTAGCCCTAGGCTGAAGCCTAACCCTAACCCTAGGCAGATAAATCAGCCTAAGTATAGGGATGGTGCCAAGGAAAAAGCTGTGAAAGCAGCCATGTTGTGGCACTTTTGCACTCCCTTTTGGATGCCTTTCACAGCTCCAGTGTGCCTGGAGGTCTGGGCTTCCTGATTTTAAAAATCCTAGCACAAGGCCTACCTAACCCCAACCCGACGATGAGAAAGGCAAATCAGCCAGTAATTAGGGATGTCCCCAAGGAAATAGCTGTGGAGGCAGGCATGTTGTGGTACTTTTGTGCTCTTCTTGGGTAGTCCTTCGCAGCTGCTGTATTCTTGGAACTCGGGGCTTTCTGGTTAAAAGAACCCTAACCCTAGGCCTAACTCAAACCTCAACGCTAGGAAGGAAAATCAGCCTATGGTTGGGGATGGTCTCATGGAAATAGCAGTGGAGGCAGCCAGATTGTGTCACTTTTGCCCACCCCTTGGGATGCCTTTCACAGCTCCAGTGTGCCTGGAGGTCTGGGCTTCCTAGTTTTAAATGTCCTAGGCCTAAGCCTAACATTAACCCTAGGAAGGTCAATCAGCCGGGTATTAGGGTTCTTCCTAAGGAAAAAGCTGTGAAAGCAGCCATGTTGTGGCACTTCTGCGCTCCCTTTGGGATGCCTTTGGCAGCTACAGTAAGCCTGGAACTCAGGGCTTCCTGGTTCAAAAAATCCTAGCCCTAGGCTGAACCCTAACCCTAACCCTAGGCAGATAAATCAGCCTAGGTATAGGGATGGTGCCAAGGAAAAAGCTGTGAAAGCAGCCATGTTGTGGCACTTTTGCACTCCCTTTTGGATGCCTTTCACAGCTCCAGTGTGCCTGGAGGTCTGGGCTTCCTGATTTTAAAAATCCTAGCACAAGGCCTACCTAACCACAAACCGACGACGAGAAAGGCAAATCAGCCAGGAATTAGGGATGTCCCCAAGGAAATAGCTGTGGAGGCAGGCATGTTGTGGTACTTTTGTGCACTTCTTGGGTAGTCCTTCGCAGCTGCTGTGTTCTTGGAACTCAGGGCTTTCTGGTTAAAAGAACCCTAACCCTAGGCCTAACTCAAACCTCAACGCTAGGAAGGAAAATCAGCCTATGGTTGGGGATGGTCTCATGGAAATTGCAGTGGAGGCAGCCAGATTGTGTCACTTTTGTGCTGCCCTTTGGATGCCTAGAACAGCTGCAGTGTGCCTGGAGCACAGGGCTTCCTGGTTTTAAAAGTCCTAGGCCTAAGCCTAACAGTAACCCTAGGAAGGTAAATCAGCCGGGTATGAGGGTTCTTACTAAGGAAAAAGCTGTGAAAGCTGCCATGTTGTCGCATTTCTGCGCTCCCTTTGGGATGCCTTTGGCAGCTGCAGTAAGCCTGGAACTCAGGGCTTCCTGGTTCAAAAACTCCTTGCCCTAGGCTGAAGCCTAACCCTAACCCTAAGCCTAGTCAGATAAATCAGCCTAGGTATAGGGATGGTGCCAAGGAAAAAGCTGTGAAAGCAGCCATGTTGTGGCACTTGTGCACTCCCTTTTGGATGCCTTTCACAGCTCCAGTGTGCCTGGAGGTCTGGGCTTCCTGATTTTAAAAATCCTAGCACAAGGCCTACCTAACCCCAACCCGACAATGAGAAAGGCAAATCAGCCAGGAATTAGGGGTGTCCCCAAGGAAATAGCTGTGGAGGCAGGCATGTTGTGGTACTTTTGTGCTCTTCTTGGGTAGTCCTTCGCAGCTGCTGTGTTCTTGGAACTCAGGGCTTTCTGGTTAAAAGAACCCTAACCCTAGGCCTAACTCAAACCTCAACGCTAGGAAGGAAAATCAGCCTATGGTTCGGGATGGTCTCATGGAAATAGCAGTGGAGGCAGCCAAGTTGTGTCACTTTTGCCCACCCCTTGGGATGCCTTGAAGAGCTGCAGTGTGCCTGGAGCACAGGGCTTCCTGGTTTTAAAAGTCCTAGGCCTAAGCCTAACAGTAACCCTAGGAAGGTAAATCAGCCGGGTTTTAGGGTTCTTCCTAAGGAAAAAGCTGTGAAAGCAGCCATGTTGTGGCACTTCTGCGCTCCCTTTGGGATGCCTTTGGCAGCTGCAGTAAGCCTGGAACTCAGGGCTTCCTGGTTCAAAAAATCCTAGCCCTAGGCTGAAGCCTAACCCGAACCCTAGGCAGATAAATCAGCCTAGGTATAGGGATGGTGCCAAGGAAAAAGCTGTGAAAGCAGCCATGTTGTGACACTTTTGCACTCCCTTTTGGATGCCTTTCACAGCTCCAGTGTGCCTGGAGGTCTGGGCTTCCTGATTTTAAAAATCCTAGCACAAGGCCTACCTAACCCCACCCCGATGACGAGAAAGGCAAATCAGCCAGGAATTAGGGATGTCCCCAAGGAAATAGCTGTGGAGGCAGGCATGTTGTGGTACTTTTGTGCTCTTCTTGGGTAGTCCTTCGCAGCTGCTGTGTTCTTGGAACTCAGGGCTTTCTGGTTAAAAGAACCCTGACCCTAGCTCTGACTCAAACCTCAACGCTAGGAAGGAAAATCAGCCTATGGTTGGGGATGGTCTCATGGAAATAGCAGTGGAGGCCGCCAGATTGTGTCACTTTTGCGCTCCCCTTGGGATGCCTTGAAGAGCTGCAGTGTGCCTGGAGCACAGGGCTTCCTGGTTTTAAAAGTCCTAGGCCTAAGCCTAACAGTAACCCTAGGAAGGTAAATCAGCCGGGTATGAGGGTTCTTACTAAGGAAAAAGCTGTGAAAGCTGCCATGTTGTGGCACTTCTGCGCTCCCTTTGGGATGCCTTTGGCAGCTGCAGTAAGCCTGGAACTCAGGGCTTCCTGGTTCAAAAAATCCTAGCCCTAGGTTGAAGCCTAACCCTAAGCCTAGTCAGATAAATCAGCCTAGTGATAGGGATGGTGCCAAGGAAAAAGCTGTGAAAGCAGCCATGTTGTGGCACTTTTGCACTCCCTTTTGGATGCCTTTCACAGCTCCAGTGTGCCTGGAGGTCTGGGCTTCCTGATTTTAAAAATCCTAGCACAAGGCCTGCCTAACCCCAACCCGACGATGAGAAAGGCAAATCAGCCACGAATTAGGGATGTCCCAAAGGAAATAGCAGTGGAGGCAGGCATGTTGTGGTACTTTTGTGCTCTTCTTGGGTAGTCCTTCGCAGCTGCTGTATTCTTGGAACTCGGGGCTTTCTGGTTAAAAGAACCCTAACCCTAGGCCTAACTCAAACCTCAACGCTAGGAAGGAAAATCAGCCTATGGTTGGGGATGGTCTCATGGAAATAGCAGTGGAGGCAGCCAGATTGTGTCACTTTTGCCCACCCCTTGGGATGCCTTTCACAGCTCCAGTGTGCCTGGAGGTCTGGGCTTCCTAGTTTTAAATGTCCTAGGCCTAAGCCTAACATTAACCCTAGGAAGGTCAATCAGCCGGGTATTAGGGTTCTTCCTAAGGAAAAAGCTGTGAAAGCAGCCATGTTGTGGCACTTCTGCGCTCCCTTTGGGATGCCTTTGGCAGCTACAGTAAGCCTGGAACTCAGGGCTTCCTGGTTCAAAAAATCCTAGCCCTAGGCTGAACCCTAACCCTAAGCCTAGTCAGATAAATCAGCCTAGGTATAGGGATGGTGCCAAGGAAAAAGCTGTGAAAGCAGCCATGTTGTGGCACTTTTGCACTCCCTTTTGGATGCCTTTCACAGCTCCAGTGTACCTGGAGGTCTGGGCTTCCTGATTTTAAAAATCCTAGCACAAGTCCTACCTAACCACAAACCGACGACGAGAAAGGCAAATCAGCCAGGAATTAGGGATGTCCCCAAGGAAATAGCTGTGGAGGCAGGCATGTTGTGGTACTTTTGTGCACTTCTTGGGTAGTCCTTCGCAGCTGCTGTGTTCTTGGAACTCAGGGCTTTCTGGTTAAAAGAACACTAACCCTAGGCCTAACTCAAACCTCAACGCTAGGAAGGAAAATCAGCCTATGGTTGGGGATGGTCTCATGGAAATAGCAGTGGAGGCAGCCAAGTTGTGTCACTTTTGCCCACCCCTTGGGATGCCTTGAAGAGCTGCAGTGTGCCTGGAGCACAGGGCTTCCTAGTTTTAAAAGTCCTAGGCCTCAGCCTAACAGTAAGCCTAGGAAGGTAAATCAGCCGGGTATGAGGGTTCTTACTAAGGAAAAAGCTGTGAAAGCTGCCATGTTGTGGCACTTCTGCGCTCCCTTTGGGATGCCTTTGGCAGCTGCAGTAAGCCTGGAACTCAGGGCTTCCTGGTTCAAAAAATCCTAGCCCTAGGTTGAAGCCTAACCCTAAGCCTAGTCAGATAAATCAGCCTAGTGATAGGGATGGTGCCAAGGAAAAAGCTATGAAAGCAGCCATGTTGTGGCACTTTTGCACTCCCTTTTGGATGCCTTTCACAGCTCCAGTGTGCCTGGAGGTCTGGGCTTCCTGATTTTAAAAATCCTAGCACAAGGCCTGCCTAACCCCAACCCGACGACGAGAAAGGCAAATCAGCCAGGAATTAGGGATGTCCCAAAGGAAATAGCAGTGGAGGCAGGCCTGTTGTGGTACTTTTGTGCACTTCTTGGGTAGTCCTTCGCAGCTGCTGTGTTCTTGGAACTCAGGGCTTTCTGGTTAAAAGAACCCTAACCCTAGGCCTAACTCAAACCTCAACGCTAGGAAGGAAAATCAGCCTATGGTTCGGGATGGTCTCATGGAAATAGCAGTGGAGGCAGCCAAGTTGTGTCACTTTTGCCCACCCCTTGGGATGCCTTGAAGAGCTGCAGTGTGCCTGGAGCACAGGGCTTCCTGGTTTTAAAAGTCCTAGGCCTAAGCCTAACAGTAACCCTAGGAAGGTAAATCAGCCGGGTATGAGGGTTCTTCCTAAGGAAAAACCTGTGAAAGCAGCCATGTTATGGCACTTCTGCACTCCCTTTGGGATGCCTTTGGCCGCTGCAGTAAGCCTGGAACTCAGGGCTTCCTGGTTCAAAAAATCCTAGCCCTAGGCTGAAGCCTAACCATAACCCTAAGCCTAGTCAGATAAATCAGCCTAGGTATAGGGATGGTGCCAAGGAAAAAGCTGTGAAAGCAGCCATGTTGTGGCACTTTTGCACTCCCTTTTGGATGCCTTTCACAGCTCCAGTGTGCCTGGAGGTCTGGGCTTCCTGATTTTAAAAGTCCTAGGCCTAAGCCTAACATTAACCCTAGGAAGGTAAATCAGCCGGGTATGAGGGTTCTTACTAAGGAAAAAGCTGTGAAAGCTGCCATGTTGTGGCACTTCTGCGCTCCCTTTGGGATGCCTTTGGCAGCTGCAGTAAGCCTGGAACTCAGGGCTTCCTGGTTCAAAAAATCCTAGCCCTAGGTTGAAGCCTAACCCTAAGCCTAGTCAGATAAATCAGCCTAGTGATAGGGATGGTGCCAAGGAAAAAGCTGTGAAAGCAGCCATGTTGTGGCACTTTTGCACTCCCTTTTGGATGCCTTTCACAGCTCCAGTGTGCCTGGAGGTCTGGGCTTCCTGATTTTAAAAATCCTAGCACAAGGCCTGCCTAACCCCAACCCGACCATGAGAAAGGCAAATCAGCCACGAATTAGGGATGTCCCAAAGGAAATAGCAGTGGAGGCAGGCATGTTGTGGTACTTTTGTGCTCTTCTTGGGTAGTCCTTCGCAGCTGCTGTATTCTTGGAACTCGGGGCTTTCTGGTTAAAAGAACCCTAACCCTAGGCCTAACTCAAACCTCAACGCTAGGAAGGAAAATCAGCCTATGGTTGGGGATGGTCTCATGGAAATAGCAGTGGAGGCAGCCAGATTGTGTCACTTTTGCCCACCCCTTGGGATGCCTTTCACAGCTCCAGTGTGCCTGGAGGTCTGGGCTTCCTAGTTTTAAATGTCCTAGGCCTAAGCCTAACATTAACCCTAGGAAGGTCAATCAGCCGGGTATTAGGGTTCTTCCTAAGGAAAAAGCTGTGAAAGCAGCCATGTTGTGGCACTTCTGCGCTCCCTTTGGGATGCCTTTGGCAGCTACAGTAAGCCTGGAACTCAGGGCTTCCTGGTTCAAAAAATCCTAGCCCTAGGCTGAACCCTAACCCTAAGCCTAGTCAGATAAATCAGCCTAGGTATAGGGATGGTGCCAAGGAAAAAGCTGTGAAAGCAGCCATGTTGTGGCACTTTTGCACTCCCTTTTGGATGCCTTTCACAGCTCCAGTGTGCCTGGAGGTCTGGGCTTCCTGATTTTAAAAATCCTAGCACAAGTCCTACCTAACCACAAACCGACGACGAGAAAGGCAAATCAGCCAGGAATTAGGGATGTCCCCAAGGAAATAGCTGTGGAGGCAGGCATGTTGTGGTACTTTTGTGCACTTCTTGGGTAGTCCTTCGCAGCTGCTGTGTTCTTGGAACTCGGGGCTTTCTGGTTAAAAGAACACTAACCCTAGGCCTAACTCAAACCTCAACGCTAGGAAGGAAAATCAGCCTATGGTTGGGGATGGTCTCATGGAAATAGCAGTGGAGGCAGCCAAGTTGTGTCACTTTTGCCCACCCCTTGGGATGCCTTGAAGAGCTGCAGTGTGCCTGGAGCACAGGGCTTCCTAGTTTTAAAAGTCCTAGGCCTCAGCCTAACAGTAAGCCTAGGAAGGTAAATCAGCCGGGTATGAGGGTTCTTACTAAGGAAAAAGCTGTGAAAGCTGCCATGTTGTGGCACTTCTGCGCTCCCTTTGGGATGCCTTTGGCAGCTGCAGTAAGCCTGGAACTCAGGGCTTCCTGGTTCAAAAAATCCTAGCCCTAGGTTGAAGCCTAACCCTAAGCCTAGTCAGATAAATCAGCCTAGTGATAGGGATGGTGCCAAGGAAAAAGCTATGAAAGCAGCCATGTTGTGGCACTTTTGCACTCCCTTTTGGATGCCTTTCACAGCTCCAGTGTGCCTGGAGGTCTGGGCTTCCTGATTTTAAAAATCCTAGCACAAGGCCTGCCTAACCCCAACCCGACGACGAGAAAGGCAAATCAGCCAGGAATTAGGGATGTCCCAAAGGAAATAGCAGTGGAGGCAGGCCTGTTGTGGTACTTTTGTGCACTTCTTGGGTAGTCCTTCGCAGCTGCTGTGTTCTTGGAACTCAGGGCTTTCTGGTTAAAAGAACCCTAACCCTAGGCCTAACTCAAACCTCAACGCTAGGAAGGAAAATCAGCCTATGGTTCGGGATGGTCTCATGGAAATAGCAGTGGAGGCAGCCAAGTTGTGTCACTTTTGCCCACCCCTTGGGATGCCTTGAAGAGCTGCAGTGTGCCTGGAGCACAGGGCTTCCTGGTTTTAAAAGTCCTAGGCCTAAGCCTAACAGTAACCCTAGGAAGGTAAATCAGCCGGGTATGAGGGTTCTTCCTAAGGAAAAACCTGTGAAAGCAGCCATGTTATGGCACTTCTGCACTCCCTTTGGGATGCCTTTGGCCGCTGCAGTAAGCCTGGAACTCAGGGCTTCCTGGTTCAAAAAATCCTAGCCCTAGGCTGAAGCCTAACCATAACCCTAAGCCTAGTCAGATAAATCAGCCTAGGTATAGGGATGGTGCCAAGGAAAAAGCTGTGAAAGCAGCCATGTTGTGGCACTTTTGCACTCCCTTTTGGATGCCTTTCACAGCTCCAGTGTGCCTGGAGGTCTGGGCTTCCTGATTTTAAAAGTCCTAGGCCTAAGCCTAACATTAACCCTAGGAAGGTAAATCAGCCGGGTATGAGGGTTCTTACTAAGGAAAAAGCTGTGAAAGCTGCCATGTTGTGGCACTTCTGCGCTCCCTTTGGGATGCCTTTGGCAGCTGCAGTAAGCCTGGAACTCAGGGCTTCCTGGTTCAAAAAATCCTAGCCCTAGGTTGAAGCCTAACCCTAAGCCTAGTCAGATAAATCAGCCTAGTGATAGGGATGGTGCCAAGGAAAAAGCTGTGAAAGCAGCCATGTTGTGGCACTTTTGCACTCCCTTTTGGATGCCTTTCACAGCTGCAGTGTGCCTGGAGGTCTGGGCTTCCTGATTTTAAAAATCCTAGCACAAGGCCTGCCTAACCCCAACCCGACCATGAGAAAGGCAAATCAGCCACGAATTAGGGATGTCCCAAAGGAAATAGCAGTGGAGGCAGGTATGTTGTGGTACTTTTGTGCTCTTCTTGGGTAGTCCTTCGCAGCTGCTGTATTCTTGGAACTCGGGGCTTTCTGGTTAAAAGAACCCTAACCCTAGGCCTAACTCAAACCTCAACGCTAGGAAGGAAAATCAGCCTATGTTTGGGGATGGTCTCATGGAAATAGCAGTGGAGGCAGCCAGATTGTGTCACTTTTGCCCACCCCTTGGGATGCCTTTCACAGCTCCAGTGTGCCTGGAGGTCTGGGCTTCCTAGTTTTAAATGTCCTAGGCCTAAGCCTAACATTAACCCTAGGAAGGTCAATCAGCCGGGTATTAGGGTTCTTCCTAAGGAAAAAGCTGTGAAAGCAGCCATGTTGTGGCACTTCTGCGCTCCCTTTGGGATGCCTTTGGCAGCTGCAGTAAGCCTGGAACTCAGGGCTTCCTGGTTCAAAAAATCCTAGCCCTAGGCTGAAGCCTAACCCTAACCCTAAGCCTAGTCAGATAAATCAGCCTAGGTATAGGGATGGTGCCAAGGAAAAAGCTGTGAAAGCAGCCATGTTGTGGCACTTGTGCACTCCCTTTTGGATGCCTTTCACAGCTCCAGTGTGCCTGGAGGTCTGGGCTTCCTGGTTTTAAAAGTCCTAGGCCTAAGCCTAACATTAACCCTAGGAAGGTTAATCATCCGGGTATTAGGGTTCTTCCTAAGGAAAAAGCTGTGAAAGCAGCCATGTTGTGGCACTTCTGCACTCCCTTTGGGATGCCTTTGGCAGCTGCAGTAAGCCTGGAACTCAGGGCTTCCTGGTTCAATAAATCCTAGCCCTAGGCTGAACCCTAACCCTAAGCCTAGTCAGATAAATCAGCCTAGGTATAGGGATGGTGCCAAGGAAAAAGCTGTGAAAGCAGCCATGTTGTGGCACTTTTGCACTCCCTTTTGGATGCCTTTCACAGCTCCAGTGTGCCTGGAGGTCTGGGCTTCCTGATTTTAAAAATCCTAGCACAAGTCCTACCTAACCCCAACCCGACGATGAGAAAGGCAAATCAGCCAGGAATTAGGGATGTCCCCAAGGAAATAGCTGTGGAGGCAGGCATGTTGTGTTACTTTTGTGCACTTCTTGGGTAGTCCTTCGCAGCTGCTGTGTTCTTGGAACTCAGGGCTTTCTGGTTAAAAGAACCCTAACCCTAGGCCTAACTCAAACCTCAACGCTAGGAAGGAAAATCAGCCTATGGTTGGGGATGGTCTCATGGAAATAGCAGTGGAGGCAGCCAAGTTGTGTCACTTTTGCCCACCCCTTGGGATGCCTTGAAGAGCTGCAGTGTGCCTGGAGCACAGGGCTTCCTGGTTTTAAAAGTCCTAGGCCTAAGCCCAACAGTAACCCTAGGAAGGTAAATCAGCCGGGTATTAGGGTTCTTCCTAAGGAAAAAGCTGTGAAAGCTGCCATGTTGTCGCATTTCTGCGCTCCCTTTGGGATGCCTTTGGCAGCTGCAGTAAGCCTGGAACTCAGGGCTTCCTGGTTCAAAAAATCCTAGCCCTAGGCTGAAGCCTAACCCTAACCCTAAGCCTAGTCAGATAAATCAGCCTAGGTATAGGGATGGTGCCAAGGAAAAAGCTGTGAAAGCAGCCATGTTGTGGCACTTGTGCACTCCCTTTTGGATGCCTTTCACAGCTCCAGTGTGCCTGGAGGTCTGGGCTTCCTGGTTTTAAAAGTCCTAGGCCTAAGCCTAACATTAACCCTAGGAAGGTCAATCATCCGGGTATTAAGGTTCTTCCTAAGGAAAAAGCTGTGAAAGCAGCCATGTTGTGGCACTTCTGCGCTCCCTTTGGGATGCCTTTGGCAGCTGCAGTAAGCCTGGAACTCAGGGCTTCCTGGTTCAAAAAATCCTAGCCCTAGGCTGAACCCTAAGCCTAGGCAGATAAATCAGCCTAGGTATAGGGATGGTGCCAAGGAAAAAGCTGTGAAAGCAGCCATGTTGTGGCACTTTTGCACTCCCTTTTGGATGCCTTTCACAGCTCCAGTGTGCCTGGAGGTCTGGGCTTCCTGATTTTAAAAATCCTAGCACAAGGCCTACCTAACCCCAACCCGACGACGAGAAAGGCAAATCAGCCAGGAATTAGGGATGTCCCCAAGGAAATAGCTGTGGAGGCAGGCATGTTGTGGTACTTTTGTGCACTTCTTGGGTAGTCCTTCGCAGCTGCTGTGTTCTTGGTACTCGGGGCTTTCTGGTTAAAAGAACACTAAACCTAGGCCTAACTCAAACCTCAACGCTAGGAAGGAAAATCAGCCTATGGTTGGGGATGGTCTCATGGAAATAGCAGTGGAGGCAGCCAAGTTGTGTCACTTTTGCCCACCCCTTGGGATGCCTTGAAGAGCTGCAGTGTGCCTGGAGCACAGGGCTTCCTGGTTTTAAAAGTCCTAGGCCTCAGCCTAACAGTAAGCCTAGGAAGGTAAATCCGCCGGGTATGAGGGTTCTTACTAAGGAAAAAGCTGTGAAAGCTGCCATGTTGTGGCACTTCTGCGCTCCCTTTGGGATGCCTTTGGCAGCTGCAGTAAGCCTGGAACTCAGGGCTTCCTGGTTCAAAAAATCCTAGCCCTAGGTTGAAGCCTAACCCTAAGCCTAGTCAGATAAATCAGCCTAGGTATAGGGATGGTGCCAAGGAAAAAGCTGTGAAAGCAGCCATGTTGTGGCACTTTTGCACTCCCTTTTGGATGCCTTTCACAGCTCCAGTGTGCCTGGAGGTCTGGGCTTCCTCATTTTAAAAATCCTAGCACAAGGCCTACCTAACCCCAACCCGACGACGAGAAAGGCAAATCAGCCAGGAATTAGGGATGTCCCAAAGGAAATAGCAGTGGAGGCAGGCATGTTGTGGTACTTTTGTGGACTTCTTGGGTAGTCCTTCGCAGCTGCTGTGTTCTTGGAACTCAGGGCTTTCTGGTTAAAAGAACCCTAACCCTAGGCCTAACTCAAACCTCAACGCTAGGAAGGAAAATCAGCCTATGGTTGGGGATGGTCTCATGGAAATAGCAGTGGAGGCAGCCTGATTGTGTCACTTTTGCGCTGCCCTTTGGATGCCTAGAACAGCTGCAGTGTGCCTGGAGCACAGGGCTTCCTGGTTTTAAAAGTCCTAGGCCTAAGCCTAACAGTAACCCTAGGAAGGTAAATCAGCCGGGTATGAGGGTTCTTCCTAAGGAAAAACCTGTGAAAGCAGCCATGTTATGGCACTTCTGCACTCCCTTTGGGATGCCTTTGGCCGCTGCAGTAAGCCTGGAACTCAGGGCTTCCTGGTTCAAAAAATCCTAGCCCTAGGCTGAAGCCTAACCATAACCCTAAGCCTAGTCAGATAAATCAGCCTAGGTATAGGGATGGTGCCAAGGAAAAAGCTGTGAAAGCAGCCATGTTGTGGCACTTTTGCACTCCCTTTTGGATGCCTTTCACAGCTCCAGTGTGCCTGGAGGTCTGGGCTTCCTGATTTTAAAAGTCCTAGGCCTAAGCCTAACATTAACCCTAGGAAGGTCAATCAGCCGGGTATTAGGGTTCTTCCTAAGGAAAAAGCTGTGAAAGCAGCCATGTTGTGGCACTTCTGCGCTCCCCTTGGGATGCCTTTGGCCGCTGCAGTAAGCCTGGAACTCAGGGCTTCCTGGTTCAAAAAATCCTAGCCCTAGGCTGAACCCTAACCCTAACCCTAGGCAGATAAATCAGCCTAGTGATAGGGATGGTGCCAAGGAAAAAGCTGTGAAAGCAGCCATGTTGTGGCACTTGTGCACTCCCTTTTGGATGCCTTTCACAGCTCCAGTGTGCCTGGAGGTCTGGGCTTCCTGATTTTAAAAATCCTAGCACAACTCCTACCTAACCCCAAACCGACGACGAGAAAGGCAAATCAGCCAGGAATTAGGGGTGTCCCCAAGGAAATAGCTGTGGAGGCAGGCATGTTGTAGTACTTTTGTGCACTTCTTGGGTAGTCCTTCGCAGCTGCTGTATTCTTGGAACTCGGGGCTTTCTGGTTGAAAGAACCCTAACCCTAGGCCTAACTCAAACCTCAACGCTAGGAAGGAAAATCAGCCTATGGTTGGGGATGGTCTCATGGAAATAGCAGTGGAGGCAGCCAGATTGTGTCACTTTTGCCCACCCCTTGGGATGCCTTGAACAGCTGCAGTGTGCCTGGAGCACAGGACTTCCTGGTTTTAAAAGTCCTAGGCCTAAACCTAACATTAACCCTAGGAAGGTAAATCAGCCGGGTATTAGGGTTCTTCCTTAGGAAAAAGTTGTGAAAGCAGCCATGTTGTGGCACTTCTGCGCTCCCTTTGGGATGCCTTTAGCAGCTGCAGTAAGCCTGGAACTCAGGGCTTCCTGGTTCAAAAAATCCTAGCCCTAGGCTGAAGCCTAACCCTAACCCTAAGCCTAGTCAGATAAATCAGCCTAGGTATAGGGATGGTGCCAAGGGAAAAGCTGTGAAAGCAGCCATGTTGTGGCACTTGTGCACTCCCTTTTGCATGCCTTTCACAGCTCCAGTGTGCCTGGAGGTCTGGGCTTCCTGGTTTTAAAAGTCCTAGGCCTAAGCCTAACATTAACCCTAGGAAGGTTAATCATCCGGGTATTAGGGTTCTTCCTAAGGAAAAAGCTGTGAAAGCAGCCATGTTGTGGCACTTCTGCACTCCCTTTGGGATGCCTTTGGCAGCTGCAGTAAGCCTGGAACTCAGGGCTTCCTGGTTCAAAAAATCCTAGCCCTAGGCTGAACCCTAACCCTAAGCCTAGTCAGATAAATCAGCCTAGGTATAGGGATGGTGCCAAGGAAAAAGCTGTGAAAGCAGCCATGTTGTGGCACTTTTGCACTCCCTTTTGGATGCCTTTCACAGCTCCAGTGTGCCTGGAGGTCTGGGCTTCCTGATTTTAAAAATCCTAGCACAAGTCCTACCTAACCCCAACCCGACGATGAGAAAGGCAAATCAGCCAGGAATTAGGGATGTCCCCAAGGAAATAGCTGTGGAGGCAGGCATGTTGTGTTACTTTTGTGCACTTCTTGGGTAGTCCTTCGCAGCTGCTGTGTTCTTGGAACTCAGGGCTTTCTGGTTGAAAGAACCCTAACCCTAGGCCTAACTCAAACCTCAACGCTAGGAAGGAAAATCAGCCTATGGTTGGGGATGGTCTCATGGAAATAGCAGTGGAGGCAGCCAAGTTGTGTCACTTTTGCCCACCCCTTGGGATGCCTTGAAGAGCTGCAGTGTGCCTGGAGCACAGGGCTTCCTGGTTTTAAAAGTCCTAGGCCTAAGCCCAACAGTAACCCTAGGAAGGTAAATCAGCCGGGTATTAGGGTTCTTCCTAAGGAAAAAGCTGTGAAAGCTGCCATGTTGTCGCATTTCTGCGCTCCCTTTGGGATGCCTTTGGCAGCTCCAGTAAGCCTGGAACTCAGGGCTTCCTGGTTCAAAAAATCCTAGCCCTAGGCTGAAGCCTAACCCTAACCCTAAGCCTAGTCAGATAAATCAGCCTAGGTATAGGGATGGTGCCAAGGAAAAAGCTGTGAAAGCAGCCATGTTGTGGCACTTGTGCACTCCCTTTTGGATGCCTTTCACAGCTCCAGTGTGCCTGGAGGTCTGGGCTTCCTGGTTTTAAAAGTCCTAGGCCTAAGCCTAACATTAACCCTAGGAAGGTCAATCATCCGGGTATTAAGGTTCTTCCTAAGGAAAAAGCTGTGAAAGCAGCCATGTTGTGGCACTTCTGCGCTCCCTTTGGGATGCCTTTGGCAGCTGCAGTAAGCCTGGAACTCAGGGCTTCCTGGTTCAAAAAATCCTAGCCCTAGGCTGAACCCTAAGCCTAGGCAGATAAATCAGCCTAGGTATAGGGATGGTGCCAAGGAAAAAGCTGTGAAAGCAGCCATGTTGTGGCACTTTTGCACTCCCTTTTGGATGCCTTTCACAGCTCCAGTGTGCCTGGAGGTCTGGGCTTCCTGATTTTAAAAATCCTAGCACAAGGCCTACCTAACCACAAACCGACGACGAGAAAGGCAAATCAGCCAGGAATTAGGGATGTCCCCAAGGAAATAGCTGTGGAGGCAGGCATGTTGTGGTACTTTTGTGCACTTCTTGGGTAGTCCTTCGCAGCTGCTGTGTTCTTGGAACTCGGGGCTTTCTGGTTAAAAGAACACTAAACCTAGGCCTAACTCAAACCTCAACGCTAGGAAGGAAAATCAGCCTATGGTTGGGGATGGTCTCATGGAAATAGCAGTGGAGGCAGCCAAGTTGTGTCACTTTTGCCCACCCCTTGGGATGCCTTGAAGAGCTGCAGTGTGCCTGGAGCACAGGGCTTCCTGGTTTTAAAAGTCCTAGGCCTCAGCCTAACAGTAAGCCTAGGAAGGTAAATCCGCCGGGTATGAGGGTTCTTACTAAGGAAAAAGCTGTGAAAGCTGCCATGTTGTGGCACTTCTGCGCTCCCTTTGGGATGCCTTTGGCAGCTGCAGTAAGCCTGGAACTCAGGGCTTCCTGGTTCAAAAAATCCTAGCCCTAGGTTGAAGCCTAACCCTAAGCCTAGTCAGATAAATCAGCCTAGGTATAGGGATGGTGCCAAGGAAAAAGCTGTGAAAGCAGCCATGTTGTGGCACTTTTGCACTCCCTTTTGGATGCCTTTCACAGCTCCAGTGTGCCTGGAGGTCTGGGCTTCCTCATTTTAAAAATCATAGCACAAGGCCTACCTAACCCCAACCCGACGACGAGAAAGGCAAATCAGCCAGGAATTAGGGATGTCCCAAAGGAAATAGCAGTGGAGGCAGGCATGTTGTGGTACTTTTGTGGACTTCTTGGGTAGTCCTTCGCAGCTGCTGTGTTCTTGGAACTCAGGGCTTTCTGGTTAAAAGAACCCTAACCCTAGGCCTAACTCAAACCTCAACGCTAGGAAGGAAAATCAGCCTATGGTTGGGGATGGTCTCATGGAAATAGCAGTGGAGGCAGCCTGATTGTGTCACTTTTGCGCTGCCCTTTGGATGCCTAGAACAGCTGCAGTGTGCCTGGAGCACAGGGCTTCCTGGTTTTAAAAGTCCTAGGCCTAAGCCTAACAGTAACCCTAGGAAGGTAAATCAGCCGGGTATGAGGGTTCTTCCTAAGGAAAAACCTGTGAAAGCAGCCATGTTATGGCACTTCTGCACTCCCTTTGGGATGCCTTTGGCCGCTGCAGTAAGCCTAGAACTCAGGGCTTCCTGGTTCAAAAAATCCTAGCCCTAGGCTGAAGCCTAACCATAACCCTAAGCCTAGTCAGATAAATCAGCCTAGGTATAGGGATGGTGCCAAGGAAAAAGCTGTGAAAGCAGCCATGTTGTGGCACTTTTGCACTCCCTTTTGGATGCCTTTCACAGCTCCAGTGTGCCTGGAGGTCTGGGCTTCCTGATTTTAAAAGTCCTAGGCCTAAGCCTAACATTAACCCTAGGAAGGTCAATCAGCCGGGTATTAGGGTTCTTCCTAAGGAAAAAGCTGTGAAAGCAGCCATGTTGTGGCACTTCTGCGCTCCCCTTGGGATGCCTTTGGCCGCTGCAGTAAGCCTGGAACTCAGGGCTTCCTGGTTCAAAAAATCCTAGCCCTAGGCTGAACCCTAACCCTAACCCTAGGCAGATAAATCAGCCTAGTGATAGGGATGGTGCCAAGGAAAAAGCTGTGAAAGCAGCCATGTTGTGGCACTTGTGCACTCCCTTTTGGATGCCTTTCACAGCTCCAGTGTGCCTGGAGGTCTGGGCTTCCTGATTTTAAAAATCCTAGCACAACTCCTACCTAACCCCAAACCGACGACGAGAAAGGCAAATCAGCCAGGAATTAGGGGTGTCCCCAAGGAAATAGCTGTGGAGGCAGGCATGTTGTAGTACTTTTGTGCACTTCTTGGGTAGTCCTTCGCAGCTGCTGTATTCTTGGAACTCGGGGCTTTCTGGTTGAAAGAACCGTAACCCTAGGCCTAACTCAAACCTCAACGCTAGGAAGGAAAATCAGCCTATGGTTGGGGATGGTCTCATGGAAATAGCAGTGGAGGCAGCCAGATTGTGTCACTTTTGCCCACCCCTTGGGATGCCTTGAACAGCTGCAGTGTGCCTGGAGCACAGGACTTCCTGGTTTTAAAAGTCCTAGGCCTAAACCTAACATTAACCCTAGGAAGGTAAATCAGCCGGGTATTAGGGTTCTTCCTTAGGAAAAAGTTGTGAAAGCAGCCATGTTGTGGCACTTCTGCGCTCCCTTTGGGATGCCTTTGGCAGCTGCAGTAAGCCTGGAACTCAGGGCTTCCTGGTTCAAAAAATCCTAGCCCTAGGCTGAAGCCTAACCCTAACCCTAAGCCTAGTCAGATAAATCAGCCTAGGTATAGGGATGGTGCCAAGGGAAAAGCTGTGAAAGCAGCCATGTTGTGGCACTTGTGCACTCCCTTTTGGATGCCTTTCACAGCTCCAGTGTGCCTGGAGGTCTGGGCTTCCTGGTTTTAAAAGTCCTAGGCCTAAGCCTAACATTAACCCTAGGAAGGTTAATCATCCGGGTATTAGGGTTCTTCCTAAGGAAAAAGCTGTGAAAGCAGCCATGTTGTGGCACTTCTGCACTCCCTTTGGGATGCCTTTGGCAGCTGCAGTAAGCCTGGAACTCAGGGCTTCCTGGTTCAAAAAATCCTAGCCCTAGGCTGAAGCCTAACCCTAAGCCTAGTCAGATAAATCAGCCTAGGTATAGGGATGGTGCCAAGGAAAAAGCTGTGAAAGCAGCCATGTTGTGGCACTTTTGCACTCCCTTTTGGATGCCTTTCACAGCTCCAGTGTGCCTGGAGGTCTGGGCTTCCTGATTTTAAAAATCCTAGCACAAGTCCTACCTAACCCCACACCGACGACGAGAAAGGCAAATCAGCCAGGAATTAGGGGTGTCCCCAAGGAAATAGCTGTGGAGGCAGGCATGTTGTGGTACTTTTGTGCACTTCTTGGGTAGTCCTTCGCAGCTGCTGTGTTCTTGGAACTCAGGGCTTTCTGGTTAAAAGAACCCTAACCCTAGGCCTAACTCAAACCTCAAGGCTAGGAAGGAAAATCAGCCTATGGTTGGGGATGGTCTCATGGAAATAGCAGTGGAGGCAGCCAAGTTGTGTCACTTTTGCCCACCCCTTGGGATGCCTTGAAGAGCTGCAGTGTGCCTGGAGCACAGGGCTTCCTGGTTTTAAAAGTCCTAGGCCTAAGCCCAACAGTAACCCTAGGAAGGTAAATCAGCCGGGTATTAGGGTTCTTCCTAAGGAAAAAGCTGTGAAAGCTGCCATGTTGTCGCATTTCTGCGCTCCCTTTGGGATGCCTTTGGCAGCTCCAGTAAGCCTGGAACTCAGGGCTTCCTGGTTCAAAAAATCCTAGCCCTAGGCTGAAGCCTAACCCTAACCCTAAGCCTAGTCAGATAAATCAGCCTAGGTATAGGGATGGTGCCAAGGAAAAAGCTGTGAAAGCAGCCATGTTGTGGCACTTTTGCACTCCCTTTTGGATGCCTTTCACAGCTCCAGTGTGCCTGGAGGTCTGGGCTTCCTGGTTTTAAAAGTCCTAGGCCTAAGCCTAACATTAACCCTAGGAAGGTCTATCATCCGGGTATTAAGGTTCTTCCTAAGGAAAAAGCTGTGAAAGCAGCCATGTTGTGGCACTTCTGCGCTCCCTTTGGGATGCCTTTGGCAGCTGCAGTAAGCCTGGAACTCAGGGCTTCCTGGTTCAAAAAATCCTAGCCCTAGGCTGAACCCTAAGCCTAGGCAGATAAATCAGCCTAGGTATAGGGATGGTGCCAAGGAAAAAGCTGTGAAAGCAGCCATGTTGTGGCACTTTTGCACTCCCTTTTGGATGCCTTTCACAGCTCCAGTGTGCCTGGAGGTCTGGGCTTCCTGGTTTTAAAAGTCCTAGGCCTCAGCCTAACAGTAAGCCTAGGAAGGTAAATCCGCCGGGTATTAGGGTTCTTACTAAGGAAAAAGCTGTGAAAGCTGCCATGTTGTGGCACTTCTGCGCTCCCTTTGGGATGCCTTTGGCAGCTGCAGTAAGCCTGGAACTCAGGGCTTCCTGGTTCAAAAAATCCTAGCCCTAGGTTGAAGCCTAACCCTAAGCCTAGTCAGATAAATCAGCCTAGTGATAGGGATGGTGCCAAGGAAAAAGCTGTGAAAGCAGCCATGTTGTGGCACTTTTGCACTCCCTTTTGGATGCCTTTCACAGCTCCAGTGTGCCTGGAGGTCTGGGCTTCCTGATTTTCAAAATCCTAGCACAAGGCCTACCTAACCCCAACCCGACGACGAGAAAGGCAAATCAGCCAGGAATTAGGGATGTCCCAAAGGAAATAGCAGTGGAGGCAGGCATGTTGTGGTACTTTTGTGCACTTCTTGGGTAGTCCTTCGCAGCTGCTGTGTTCTTGGAACTCAGGGCTTTCTGGTTAAAAGAACCCTAACCCTAGGCCTAACTCAAACCTCAACGCTAGGAAGGAAAATCAGCCAATGGTTGGGGATGGTCTCATGGAAATAGCAGTGGAGGCAGCCTGATTGTGTCACTTTTGCGCTGCCCTTTGGATGCCTAGAACAGCTGCAGTGTGCCTGGAGCACAGGGCTTCCTGGTTTTAAAAGTCCTAGGCCTAAGCCTAACAGTAACCCTAGGAAGGTAAATCAGCCGGGTATGAGGGTTCTTACTAAGGAATAAGCTGTGAAAGCTGCCATGTTGTCGCATTTCTGCGCTCCCTTTGGGATGCCTTTGGCAGCTGCAGTAAGCCTGGAACTCAGGGCTTCCTGGTTCAAAAAATCCTAGCCCTAGGCTGAAGCCTAACCCTAACCCTAAGCCTAGTCAGATAAATCAGCCTAGGTATAGGGATGGTGCCAAGGAAAAAGCTGTGAAAGCAGCCATGTTGTGGCACTTTTGCACTCCCTTTTGGATGCCTTTCACAGCTCCAGTGTGCCTGGAGGTCTGGGCTTCCTGATTTTAAAAATCCTAGCACAAGGCCTACCTAACCCCACACCGACGACGAGAAAGGCAAATCAGCCAGGAATTAGGGGTGTCCCCAAGGAAATAGCTGTGGAGGCAGGCATGTTGTGGTACTTTTGTGCACTTCTTGGGTAGTCCTTCGCAGCTGCTGTATTCTTGGAACTCGGGGCTTTCTGGTTAAAAGAACCCTAACCCTAGGCCTAACTCAAACCTCAACGCTAGGAAGGAAAATCAGCCTATGGTTGGGGATGGTTTCATGGAAATAGCAGTGGAGGCAGCCAGATTGTGTCACTTTTGCCCACCCCTTGGGATGCCTTGAACAGCTGCAGTGTGCCTGGAGCACAGGACTTCCTGGTTTTAAAAGTCCTAGGCCTAAACCTAACATTAACCCTAGGAAGGTAAATCAGCCGGGTATTAGGGTTCTTCCTTAGGAAAAAGCTGTGAAAACAGCCATGTTGTGGCACTTCTGCGCTCCCTTTGGGATGCCTTTGGCAGCTACAGTAAGCCTGGAACTCAGGGCTTCTTGGTTCAAAAAATCCTAGCCCTAGGCTGAACCCTAACCCTAAGCCTAGTCAGATAAATCAGCCTAGGTATAGGGATGGTGCCAAGGAAAAAGCTGTGAAAGCAGCCATGTTGTGGCACTTTTGCACTCCCTTTTGGATGCCTTTCACAGCTCCAGTGTGCCTGGAGGTCTGGGCTTCCTCATTTTAAAAATCCTAGCACAAGTCCTACCTAACCCCAACCCGACGATGAGAAAGGCAAATCAGCCAGGAATTAGGGATGTCCCCAAGGAAATAGCTGTGGAGGCAGGCATGTTGTGTTACTTTTGTGCACTTCTTGGGTAGTCCTTCGCAGCTGCTGTGTTCTTGGAACTCAGGGCTTTCTGGTTAAAAGAACCCTAACCCTAGGCCTAACTCAAACCTCAACGCTAGGAAGGAAAATCAGCCTATGGTTGGGGATGGTCTCATGGAAATAGCAGTGGAGGCAGCCAAGTTGTGTCACTTTTGCCCACCCCTTGGGATGCCTTGAAGAGCTGCAGTGTGCCTGGAGCACAGGGCTTCCTGGTTTTAAAAGTCCTAGGCCTAAGCCCAACAGTAACCCTAGGAAGGTAAATCAGCCGGGTATTAGGGTTCTTCCTAAGGAAAAAGCTGTGAAAGCTGCCATGTTGTCGCATTTCTGCGCTCCCTTTGGGATGCCTTTGGCAGCTGCAGTAAGCCTGGAACTCAGGGCTTCCTGGTTCAAAAAATCCTAGCCCTAGGCTGAAGCCTAACCCTAACCCTAAGCCTAGTCAGATAAATCAGCCTAGGTATAGGGATGGTGCCAAGGAAAAAGCTGTGAAAGCAGCCATGTTGTGGCACTTTTGCACTCCCTTTTGGATGCCTTTCACAGCTCCAGTGTGCCTGGAGGTCTGGGCTTCCTGGTTTTAAAAGTCCTAGGCCTAAGCCTAACATTAACCCTAGGAAGGTCAATCATCCGGGTATTAAGGTTCTTCCTAAGGAAAAAGCTGTGAAAGCAGCCATGTTGTGGCACTTCTGCGCTCCCTTTGGGATGCCTTTGGCAGCTGCAGTAAGCCTGGAACTCAGGGCTTCCTGGTTCAAAAAATCCTAGCCCTAGGCTGAACCCTAAGCCTAGGCAGATAAATCAGCCTAGGTATAGGGATGGTGCCAAGGAAAAAGCTGTGAAAGCAGCCATGTTGTGGCACTTTTGCACTCCCTTTTGGATGCCTTTCACAGCTCCAGTGTGCCTGGAGGTCTGGGCTTCCTGATTTTAAAAATCCTAGCACAAGGCCTACCTAACCACAAACCGACGACGAGAAAGGCAAATCAGCCAGGAATTAGGGATGTCCCCAAGGAAATAGCTGTGGAGGCAGGCATGTTGTGGTACTTTTGTGCACTTCTTGGGTAGTCCTTCGCAGCTGCTGTGTTCTTGGAACTCGGGGCTTTCTGGTTAAAAGAACACTAAACCTAGGCCTAACTCAAACCTCAACGCTAGGAAGGAAAATCAGCCTATGGTTGGGGATGGTCTCATGGAAATAGCAGTGGAGGCAGCCAAGTTGTGTCACTTTTGCCCACCCCTTGGGATGCCTTGAAGAGCTGCAGTGTGCCTGGAGCACAGGGCTTCCTGGTTTTAAAAGTCCTAGGCCTCAGCCTAACAGTAAGCCTAGGAAGGTAAATCCGCCGGGTATTAGGGTTCTTACTAAGGAAAAAGCTGTGAAAGCTGCCATGTTGTGGCACTTCTGTGCTCCCTTTGGGATGCCTTTGGCAGCTGCAGTAAGCCTGGAACTCAGGGCTTCCTGGTTCAAAAAATCCTAGCCCTAGGTTGAAGCCTAACCCTAAGCCTAGTCAGATAAATCAGCCTAGGTATAGGGATGGTGCCAAGGAAAAAGCTGTGAAAGCAGCCATGTTGTGGCACTTTTGCACTCCCTTTTGGATGCCTTTCACAGCTCCAGTGTGCCTGGAGGTCTGGGCTTCCTCATTTTAAAAATTCTAGCACAAGGCCTACCTAACCCCAACCCGACGACGAGAAAGGCAAATCAGCCAGGAATTAGGGATGTCCCAAAGGAAATAGCAGTGGAGGCAGGCATGTTGTGGTACTTTTGTGGACTTCTTGGGTAGTCCTTCGCAGCTGCTGTGTTCTTGGAACTCAGGGCTTTCTGGTTAAAAGAACCCTAACCCTAGGCCTAACTCAAACCTCAACGCTAGGAAGGAAAATCAGCCAATGGTTGGGGATGGTCTCATGGAAATAGCAGTGGAGGCAGCCTGATTGTGTCACTTTTGCGCTGCCCTTTGGATGCCTTGAACAGCTGCAGTGTGCCTGGAGCACAGGGCTTCCTGGTTTTAAAAGTCCTAGGCCTAAGCCTAACAGTAACCCTAGGAAGGTAAATCAGCCGGGTATGAGGGTTCTTACTAAGGAATAAGCTGTGAAAGCTGCCATGTTGTCGCATTTCTGTGCTCCCTTTGGGATGCCTTTGGCAGCTGCAGTAAGCCTGGAACTCAGGGCTTCCTGGTTCAAAAAATCCTAGCCCTAGGCTGAAGCCTAACCCTAACCCTAAGCCTAGTCAGATAAATCAGCCTAGGTATAGGGATGGTGCCAAGGAAAAAGCTGTGAAAGCAGCCATGTTGTGGCACTTTTGCACTCCCTTTTGGATGCCTTTCACAGCTCCAGTGTGCCTGGAGGTCTGGGCTTCCTGATTTTAAAAATCCTAGCACAAGGCCTACCTAACCCCACACCGACGACGAGAAAGGCAAATCAGCCAGGAATTAGGGGTGTCCCCAAGGAAATAGCTGTGGAGGCAGGCATGTTGTGGTACTTTTGTGCACTTCTTGGGTAGTCCTTCGCAGCTGCTGTATTCTTGGAACTCGGGGCTTTCTGGTTAAAAGAACCCTAACCCTAGGCCTAACTCAAACCTCAACGCTAGGAAGGAAAATCAGCCTATGGTTGGGGATGGTTTCATGGAAATAGCAGTGGAGGCAGCCAGATTGTGTCACTTTTGCCCACCCCTTGGGATGCCTTGAACAGCTGCAGTGTGCCTGGAGCACAGGACTTCCTGGTTTTAAAAGTCCTAGGCCTAAACCTAACATTAACCCTAGGAAGGTAAATCAGCCGGGTATTAGGGTTCTTCCTTAGGAAAAAGCTGTGAAAACAGCCATGTTGTGGCACTTCTGCGCTCCCTTTGGGATGCCTTTGGCAGCTACAGTAAGCCTGGAACTCAGGGCTTCTTGGTTCAAAAAATCCTAGCCCTAGGCTGAAGCCTAACCCTAACCCTAGGCAGATAAATCAGCCTAGGTATAGGGATGGTGCCAAGGAAAAAGCTGTGAAAGCAGCCATGTTGTGGCACTTTTGCACTCCCTTTTGGATGCCTTTCACAGCTCCAGTGTGCCTGGAGGTCTGGGCTTCCTGATTTTAAAAATCCTAGCACAAGTCCTACCTAACTCCAACCCGACGATGAGAAAGGCAAATCAGCCAGGAATTAGGGGTGTCCCCAAGGAAATAGCTGTGGAGGCAGGCATGTTGTGGTACTTTTGTGCACTTCTTGGGTAGTCCTTCGCAGCTGCTGTGTTCTTGGAACTCAGGGCTTTCTGGTTAAAAGAACCCTAACCCTAGGCCTAACTCAAACCTCAACGCTAGGAAGGAAAATCAGCCTATGATTCGGGATGGTCTCATGGAAATAGCAGTGGAGGCAGCCGAGTTGTGTCACTGTTGCCCACCCCTTGGGATGCCTTGAACAGCTGCAGTGTGCCTGGAGCACAGGGCTTCCTGGTTTTAAAAGTCCTAGGCCTAAGCCTAACAGTAACCCTAGGAAGGTAAATCAGCCGGGTATGAGGGTTCTTCCTAAGGAAAAAGCTGTGAAAGCAGCCATGTTGTGGCACTTCTGCGCTCCCTTTGGGATGCCTTTGGCAGCTGCAGTAAGCCTGGAACTCAGGGCTTCCTGGTTCAAAAAATACTAGCCCTAGGCTGAAGCCTAACCCTAAGCCTAGGCAGATAAATCAGCCTAGGTATAGGGATGGTGCCAAGGAAAAAGCTGTGAAAGCAGCCATGTTGTGGCACTTTTGCACTCCCTTTGGGATGCCTTTCACAGCTCCAGTGTGCCTGGAGGTCTGGGCTTCCTCATTTTAAAAATCCTAGCACAAGGCCTACCTAACCCCAACCCGACGATGAGAAAGGCAAATCAGCCAGGAATTAGGGATGTCCCCAATGAAATAGCTGTGGAGGCAGGCATGTTGTGGTACTTTTGTGCTCTTCTTGGGTAGTCCTTCGCAGCTGCTGTGTTCTTGGAACTCAGGGCTTTCTGGTTAAAAGAACCCTAACCCTAGGCCTAACTCAAACCTCAATGCTAGGAAGGAATATTAGCCTATGGTTGGGGATGGTTTCATGGAAATAGCAGTGGAGGCAGCCAAGTTGTGTCACTTTTGCGCTGCCCTTTGGATGCCTTGAACAGCTGCAGTGTGCCTGGAGCACAGGGCTTCCTGGTTTTAAAAGTCCTAGGCCTAAGCCTAACAGTAACCCTAGGAAGGTAAATCAGCCGGGTATGAGGGTTCTTACTAAGGAATAAGCTGTGAAAGCTGCCATGTTGTCGCATTTCTGTGCTCCCTTTGGGATGCCTTTGGCAGCTGCAGTAAGCCTGGAACTCAGGGCTTCCTGGTTCAAAAAATCCTAGCCCTAGGCTGAAGCCTAACCCTAACCCTAAGCCTAGTCAGATAAATCAGCCTAGGTATAGGGATGGTGCCAAGGAAAAAGCTGTGAAAGCAGCCATGTTGTGGCACTTTTGCACTCCCTTTTGGATGCCTTTCACAGCTCCAGTGTGCCTGGAGGTCTGGGCTTCCTGATTTTAAAAATCCTAGCACAAGGCCTACCTAACCCCACACCGACGACGAGAAAGGCAAATCAGCCAGGAATTAGGGGTGTCCCCAAGGAAATAGCTGTGGAGGCAGGCATGTTGTGGTACTTTTGTGCACTTCTTGGGTAGTCCTTCGCAGCTGCTGTATTCTTGGAACTCGGGGCTTTCTGGTTAAAAGAACCCTAACCCTAGGCCTAACTCAAACCTCAACGCTAGGAAGGAAAATCAGCCTATGGTTGGGGATGGTTTCATGGAAATAGCAGTGGAGGCAGCCAGATTGTGTCACTTTTGCCCACCCCTTGGGATGCCTTGAACAGCTGCAGTGTGCCTGGAGCACAGGACTTCCTGGTTTTAAAAGTCCTAGGCCTAAACCTAACATTAACCCTAGGAAGGTAAATCAGCCGGGTATTAGGGTTCTTCCTTAGGAAAAAGCTGTGAAAACAGCCATGTTGTGGCACTTCTGCGCTCCCTTTGGGATGCCTTTGGCAGCTACAGTAAGCCTGGAACTCAGGGCTTCTTGGTTCAAAAAATCCTAGCCCTAGGCTGAAGCCTAACCCTAACCCTAGGCAGATAAATCAGCCTAGGTATAGGGATGGTGCCAAGGAAAAAGCTGTGAAAGCAGCCATGTTGTGGCACTTTTGCACTCCCTTTTGGATGCCTTTCACAGCTCCAGTGTGCCTGGAGGTCTGGGCTTCCTGATTTTAAAAATCCTAGCACAAGTCCTACCTAACTCCAACCCGACGATGAGAAAGGCAAATCAGCCAGGAATTAGGGGTGTCCCCAAGGAAATAGCTGTGGAGGCAGGCATGTTGTGGTACTTTTGTGCACTTCTTGGGTAGTCCTTCGCAGCTGCTGTGTTCTTGGAACTCAGGGCTTTCTGGTTAAAAGAACCCTAACCCTAGGCCTAACTCAAACCTCAACGCTAGGAAGGAAAATCAGCCTATGATTCGGGATGGTCTCATGGAAATAGCAGTGGAGGCAGCCGAGTTGTGTCACTGTTGCCCACCCCTTGGGATGCCTTGAACAGCTGCAGTGTGCCTGGAGCACAGGGCTTCCTGGTTTTAAAAGTCCTAGGCCTAAGCCTAACAGTAACCCTAGGAAGGTAAATCAGCCGGGTATGAGGGTTCTTCCTAAGGAAAAAGCTGTGAAAGCAGCCATGTTGTGGCACTTCTGCGCTCCCTTTGGGATGCCTTTGGCAGCTGCAGTAAGCCTGGAACTCAGGGCTTCCTGGTTCAAAAAATACTAGCCCTAGGCTGAAGCCTAACCCTAAGCCTAGGCAGATAAATCAGCCTAGGTATAGGGATGGTGCCAAGGAAAAAGCTGTGAAAGCAGCCATGTTGTGGCACTTTTGCACTCCCTTTGGGATGCCTTTCACAGCTCCAGTGTGCCTGGAGGTCTGGGCTTCCTCATTTTAAAAATCCTAGCACAAGGCCTACCTAACCCCAACCCGACGATGAGAAAGGCAAATCAGCCAGGAATTAGGGATGTCCCCAATGAAATAGCTGTGGAGGCAGGCATGTTGTGGTACTTTTGTGCTCTTCTTGGGTAGTCCTTCGCAGCTGCTGTGTTCTTGGAACTCAGGGCTTTCTGGTTAAAAGAACCCTAACCCTAGGCCTAACTCAAACCTCAATGCTAGGAAGGAATATTAGCCTATGGTTGGGGATGGTTTCATGGAAATAGCAGTGGAGGCAGCCAAGTTGTGTCACTTTTGCGCTCCCCTTGGGATGCCTTGAAGAGCTGCAGTGTGCCTGGAGCACAGGGCTTCCTGGTTTTAAAAGTCCTAGGCCTAAGCCCAACAGTAACCCTAGGAAGGTAAATCAGCCGGGTATGAGGGTTCTTCCTAAGGAAAAAGCTGTGAAAGCAGCAATGTTGTGGCACTTCTGCGCTCCCTTTGGGATGCCATTGGCAGCTGCAGTAAGCCTGGAACTCAGGGCTTCCTGGTTCAAAAAATCCTAGCCCTAGGCTGAAGCCTAACCCTAACCCTAAGCCTAGTCAGATAAATCAGCCTAGGTATAGGGATGGTGCCAAGGAAAAAGCTGTGAAAGCAGCCATGTAGTGGCACTTGTGCACTCCCTTTTGGATGCCTTTCACAGCTCCAGTGTGCCTGGAGGTCTGGGCTTCCTGGTTTTAAAAGTCCTAGGCCTAAGCCTAACATTAACCCTAGGAAGGTTAATCAGACGGGTATTAAGGTTCTTCCTAAGGAAAAAGCTGTGAAAGCAGCCATGTTGTGGCACTTCTGCGCTCCCTTTGGGATGCCTTTGGCAGCTGCAGTAAGCCTGGAACTCAGGGCTTCCTGGTTCAAAAAATCCTAGCCCTAGGCTGAACCCTAAGCCTAGGCAGATAAATCAGCCTAGTGATAGGGATGGTGCCAAGGAAAAAGCTGTGAAAGCAGCCATGTTGTGGCACTTTTGCACTCCCTTTGGGATGCCTTTCACAGCTCCAGTGTGCCTGGAGGTCTGGGCTTCCTGATTTTCAAAATCCTAGCACAAGGCCTACCTAACCCCAACCCGACGACGAGAAAGGCAAATCAGCCAGGAATTAGGGATGTCCCCAAGGAAATAGCTGTGGAGGCAGGCATGTTGTGGTACTTTTGTGCTCTTCTTGGGTAGTCCTTCGCAGCTGCTGTATTCTTGGAACTCAGGGATTTCAGGTTAAAAGAACAGTAACCATAGGCATAACTCAAAACTCAACGCTAGGAAGGAAAACCAGCCTAAAGTTGGGGATGGTTTCATGGAAATAGCAGTGGAGGCAGCCAAGTTGTGTCACTTTTGCGCTCCCCTTGGGATGAATTGAACAGCTGCAGTGTGCCTGGAGCACAGGGCTTCCTGGTTTTAAAAGTCCTTTGCCCAAGCCGAACAGTAACCCTAGGAAGGTAAATCAGCCGGGTATTAGGGTTCTTCCTTAGGAAAAAGCTGTGAAAGCAGCCATGTTCTGGCACTTCTGCGCTCCCTTTGGGATGCCTTTGGCAGCTACAGTAAGCCTGGAACTCAGGGCTTCCTGGTTCAAAAAATCCTAGCCCTAGGCTGAACCCTAACCCTAACCCTAGGCAGATAAATCAGCCTAGGTATAGTGATGGTACCAAGGAAGAAGCTGTGAAAGCAGCCATGTTGTGACACTTTTGCACTCCCTTTTGGATGCCTTTCACAGCTCCAGTGTGCCTGGAGGTCTGGGCTTCCTGATTTTAAAAATCCTAGCACAAGGCCTACCTAACCCCAACCCGATGACGAGAAAGGCAAATCAGCCAGGAATTAGGGATGTCCCCAAGGAAAAAGCTGTGGAGGCAGGCATGTTGTGGTACTTTTGTGCTCTTCTTGGGTAGTCCTTCGCAGCTGCTGTGTTCTTGGAACTCAGGGCTTTCTGGTTGAAAGAACCCTAACCCTAGGCCTAACTCAAACCTCAACGCTAGGAATGAAAATCAGCCTATGGTAGGGATGATCTCATGGAAATAGCAGTGGAGGTAGCCAAGTTGTGTCACTTTTGCACTCCCGTTGGGATGCCTTGAACAGCTGCAGTGTGCCTGGAGCACAGGGCTTCCTGGTTTTAAAAGTCCTTGGCCCAAGCCTAACAGTAACCCTAGGAAGGTAAATCAGCCGGGTATTAGGGTTCTTCCTAAGGAAAAAGCTGTGAAAGCAGCCATGTTGTGGCACTTTTGCACTCCCTTTGGGATGCCTTTCACAGCTCCAGTGTGCCTGGAGGTCTGGGCTTCCTGATTTTAAAAATCCTAGCACAAGGCCTACCTAACCCCAACCCGACGACGAGAAAGGCAAATCAGCCAGGAATTAGGGATGTCCCCAAGGAAATAATTGTGGAGGCAGGCATGTTGTGGTACTTTTGTGCTCTTCTTGGGTAGTCCTTCGCAGCTGCTGTGTTCTTGGAACTCAGGGCTTTCTGGTTAAAAAACTCTAACCCTAGGCCTAACTCAAACCTCAACGCTAGGAAGGAAAATCAGCCTATGGTTAGGGATGGTCTCATGGAAATAGCAGTGGAGGCAGCCAAGTTGTGTCACTTTTGCACTCCCGTTGGGATGCCTTGAACAGCTGCAGTGTGCCTGGAGCACAGGGCTTCCTGGTTTTCAAAGTCCTTGGCACAAGCCTAACAGTAACCCTAGGAAGGTAAATCAGCCGGGTATTAGGGTTCTTCCTATGGAAAAAGCTGTGAAAGCAGCCATGTTGTGGCACTTTTGCACTCCCTTTTGGATGCCTTTCACAGCTCCAGTGTGCCTGGAGGTCTGGGCTTCCTGATTTTAAAAATCCTAGCACAAGGCCTACCTAACCCCAACCCGACGACGAGAAAGGCAAATCAGCCAGGAATTAGGGATGTCCCAAAGGAAATAGCTGTGGAGGCAGGCATGTTGTGGTACTTTTGTGCTCTTCTTGGGTAGTCCTTCGCAGCTGCTGTGTTCTTGGAACTCAGGGCTTTCTGGTTAAAAAACTCTAACCCTAGGCCTAACTCAAACCTCAAGGCTAGGAAGGAAAATCAGCCTATGGTTGGGGATGGTCTCATGGAAATAGCAGTGGAGGCAGCCAAGTTGTGTCACTTTTGCACTCCCGTTGGGATGCCTTGAAGAGCTGCAGTGTGCCTGGAGCACAAGGCTTCCTGGTTTTCAAAGTCCTTGGCACAAGCCTAACAGTAACCCTAGGAAGGTAAATCAGCCGGGTATTAGGGTTCTTCCTAAGGAAAAAGCTGTGAAAGCAGCCATGTTGTGGCACTTTTGCACTCCCTTTGGGATGCCTTTCACAGCTCCAGTGTGCCTGGAGGTCTGGGCTTCCTGATTTTAAAAATCCTAGCACAAGGCCTACCTAACCCCAACCCGACGACGAGAAAGGCAAATCAGCCAGGAATTAGGGATGTCCCCAAGGAAATAGCTGTGGAGGCAGGCATGTTGTGGTACTTTTGTGCTCTTCTTGGGTAGTCCTTCGCAGCTGCTGTGTTCTTGGAACTCAGGGCTTTCTGGTTGAAAGAACCCTAACCCTAGGCCTAACTCAAACCTCAACGCTAGGAATGAAAATCAGCCTATGGTTGGGGATGATCTCATGGAAATAGCAGTGGAGGTAGCCAAGTTGTGTCACTTTTGCACTCCCGTTGGGATGCCTTGAACAGCTGCAGTGTGCCTGGAGCACAGGGCTTCCTGGTTTTAAAAGTCCTTTGCCCAAGCCTAACAGTAACCCTAGGAAGGTAAATCAGCCGGGTATTAGGGTTCTTCCTATGGAAAAAGCTGTGAAAGCAGCCATGTTGTGGCACTTTTGCACTCCCTTTTGGATGCCTTTCACAGCTCCAGTGTGCCTGGAGGTCTGGGCTTCCTGATTTTAAAAATCCTAGCACAAGGCCTACCTAACCCCAACCCGACGACGAGAAAGGCAAATCAGCCAGGAATTAGGGATGTCCCAAAGGAAATAGCTGTGGAGGCAGGCATGTTGTGGTACTTTTGTGCTCTTCTTGGGTAGTCCTTCGCAGCTGCTGTCTTCTTGGAACTCAGGGCTTTCTGGTTAAAAAACTCTAACCCTAGGCCTAACTCAAACCTCAACGCTAGGAAGGAAAATCAGCCTATGGTTGGGGATGGTCTCATGGAAATAGCATTGGAGGCAGCCAAGTTGTGTCACTTTTGCACTCCCGTTGGGATGCCTTGAACAGCTGCAGTGTGCCTGGAGCACAGGGCTTCCTGGTTTTCAAAGTCCTTTGCCCAAGCCTAACATTAACCCTAGGAAGGTAAATCAGCCGGGTATTAGGGTTCTTCCTTAGGAAAAAGCTGTGAAAGCAGCCATGTTCTGGCACTTCTGCGCTCCCTTTGGGATGCCTTTGGCAGCTACAGTAAGCCTGGAACTCAGGGCTTCCTGGTTCAAAAAATCCTAGCCCTAGGCTGAACCCTAACCCTAACCCTAGGCAGATAAATCAGCCTAGGTATAGTGATGGTGCCAAGGAAGAAGCTGTGAAAGCAGCCATGTTGTGACACTTTTGCACTTCCTTTTGGATGCCTTTCACAGCTCCAGTGTGCCTGGAGGTCTGGGCTTCCTGATTTTAAAAATCCTAGCACAAGGCCTACCTAACCCCAACCCGACGACGAGAAAGGCAAATCAGCCAGGAATTAGGGATGTCCCCAAGGAAATAGCTGTGGAGGCAGGCATGTTGTGGTACTTTTGTGCTCTTCTTGGGTAGTCCTTCGCAGCTGCTGTGTTCTTGGAACTCAGGGCTTTCTGGTTGAAAGAACCCTAACCCTAGGCCTAACTCAAACCTCAAGGCTAGGAAGGAAAATCAGCCTATGGTTGGGGATGGTCTCATGGAAATAGCAGTGGAGGCAGCCAAGTTGTGTCACTTTTGCACTCCCGTTGGGATGCCTTGAACAGCTGCAGTGTGCCTGGAGCACAAGGCTTCCTGGTTTTCAAAGTCCTTGGCACAAGCCTAACAGTAACCCTAGGAAGGTAAATCAGCCGGGTATTAGGGTTCTTCCTAAGGAAAAAGCTGTGAAAGCAGCCATGTTGTGGCACTTTTGCACTCCCTTTTGGATGCCTTTCACAGCTCCAGTGTGCCTGGAGGTCTGGGCTTCCTGATTTTAAAAATCCTAGCACAAGGCCTACCTAACCCCAACCCGACGACGAGAAAGGCAAATCAGCCAGGAATTAGGGATGTCCCCAAGGAAATAGCTGTGGAGGCAGGCATGTTGTGGTACTTTTGTGCTCTTCTTGGGTAGTCCTTCGCAGCTGCTGTGTTCTTGGAACTCAGGGCTTTCTGGTTGAAAGAACCCTAACCCTAGGCCTAACTCAAACCTCAACGCTAGGATGGAAAATCAGCCTATGGTTGGGGATGATCTCATGGAAATAGCAGTGGAGGTAGCCAAGTTGTGTCACTTTTGCACTCCCGTTGGGATGCCTTGAACAGCTGCAGTGTGCCTGGAGCACAGGGCTTCCTGGTTTTAAAAGTCCTTTGCCCAAGCCTAACAGTAACCCTAGGAAGGTAAATCAGCCGGGTATTAGGGTTCTTCCTAAGGAAAAAGCTGTGAAAGCAGCCATGTTCTGGCACTTTTGCACTCCCTTTTGGATGCCTTTCACAGCTCCAGTGTGCCTGGAGGTCTGGGCTTCCTGATTTTAAAAATCCTAGCACAAGGCCTACCTAACCCCAACCCGACGACGAGAAAGGCAAATCAGCCAGGAATTAGGGATGTCCCAAAGGAAATAGCTGTGGAGGCAGGCATGTTGTGGTACTTTTGTGCTCTTCTTGGGTAGTCCTTCGCAGCTGCTGTGTTCTTGGAACTCAGGGCTTTCAGGTTAAAAGAACACTAACCATAGGCCGAAGTCAAACCTCAACGCTAGGAAGGAAAACCAGCCTATGGTTGGGGATGGTCTCATGGAAATAGCAGTGGAGGCAGCCAAGTTGTGTCACTTTTGCACTCCCGTTGGGATGCCTTGAACAGCTGCAGTGTGCCTGGAGCACAGGGCTTCCTGGTTTTAAAAGTCCTTGGCCCAAGCCTAACAGTAACCCTAGGAAGGTAAATCAGCCGGGTATTAGGGTTCTTCCTTAGGAAAAAGCTGTGAAAGCAGCCATGTTCTGGCACTTCTGCGCTCCCTTTGGGATGCCTTTGGCAGCTACAGTAAGCCTGGAGCACAGGGCTTCCTGGTTTTCAAAGACCTTGGCACAAGCCTAACAGTAACCCTAGGAAGGTAAATCAGCCGGGTATTAGGGTTCTTCCTAAGGAAGAAGCTGTGAAAGCAGCCATGTTGTGGCACTTTTGCACTCCCTTTTGGATGCCTTTCACAGCTCCAGTGTGCCTGGAGGTCTGGGCCTCCTGATTTTAAAAATCCTAGCACAAGGCCTACCTAACCCCAACCCGACGACGAGAAAGGCAAATCAGCCAGGAATTAGGGATGTCCCCAAGGAAATAGCTGTGGAGGCAGGCATGTTGTGGTACTTTTGTGCTCTTCTTGGGTAGTCCTTCGCAGCTGCTGTATTCTTGAAACTCAGGGCTTTCTGGTTAAAAAACTCTAACCCTAGGCCTAACTCAAACCTCAACGCTAGGAAGGAAAACCAGCCTAAGTTTGGGGATGGTCTCATGGAAATAGCAGTGGAGGCAGCCAAGTTGTGTCACTTTTGCACTCCCGTTGGGATGCCTTGAACAGCTGCAGTGTGCCTGGAGCACAGGGCTTCCTGGTTTTAAAAGTCCTTGGCCCAAGCCTAACAGTAACCCTAGGAAGGTAAATCAGCCGGGTATTAGGGTTCTTCCTAAGGAAAAAGCTGTGAAAGCAGCCATGTTGTGGCACTTTTGCACTCCCTTTTGGATGCCTTTCACAGCTCCAGTGTGCCTGGAGGTCTGGGCTTCCTGATTTTAAAAATCCTAGCACAAGGCCTACCTAACCCCAACCCGACGACGAGAAAGGCAAATCAGCCAGGAATTAGGGATGTCCCCAAGGAAATAGCTGTGGAGGCAGGCATGTTGTGGTACTTTTGTGCTCTTCTTGGGTAGTCCTTCCCAGCTGCTGTATTCTTGGAACTCAGGGCTTTCAGGTTAAAAGAACACTAACCATAGGCCGAAGTCAAAACTCAACGCTAGGAAGGAAAACCAGCCTATGGTTGGGGATGGTCTCATGGAAATAGCAGTGGAGGCAGCCAAGTTGTGTCACTTTTGCACTCCCGTTGGGATGCCTTGAAGAGCTGCAGTGTGCCTGGAGCACAGGGCTTCCTGGTTTTCAAAGTCCTTGGCCCAAGCCTAACAGTAACCCTAGGAAGGTAAATCAGCCGGGTATTAGGGTTCTTCCTTAGGAAAAAGCTGTGAAAGCAGCCATGTTGTGGCACTTCTGCGCTCCCTTTGGGATGCCTTTGGCAGCTACAGTAAGCCTGGAACTCAGGGCTTCCTGGTTCAAAAAATCCTAGCCCTAGGCTGAACCCTAACCATAAACCTAGGCAGATAAATCAGCCTAGGTATAGTGATGGTGCCAAGGAAGAAGCTGTGAAAGCAGCCATGTTGTGACACTTTTGCACTCCCTTTTGGATGCCTTTCACAGCTCCAGTGTGCCTGGAGGTCTGGGCTTCCTGATTTTAAAAATCCTAGCACAAGGCCTACCTAACCCCAGCCCGACGACGAGAAAGGAAAATCAGCCAGGAATTAGGGATGTCCCCAAGGAAATAGCTGTGGAGGCAGGCATGTTGTGGTACTTTTGTGCTCTTCTTGGGTAGTCCTTCGCAGCTGCTGTGTTCTTGGAACTCAGGGCTTTCAGGTTAAAAGAACACTAACCATAGGCCGAAGTCAAAACTCAACGCTAGGAAGGAAAACCAGCCTATGGTTGGGGATGGTCTCATGGAAATAGCAGTGGAGGAAGCCAAGTTGTGTCACTTTTGCACTCCCGTTGGGATGCCTTGAAGAGCTGCAGTGTGCCTGGAGCACAGGGCTTCCTGGTTTTCAAAGTCCTTGGCCCAAGCCTAACAGTAACCCTAGGAAGGTAAATCAGCCGGGTATTAGGGTTCTTCCTTAGGAAAAAGCTGTGAAAGCTGCCATGTTCTGGCACTTCTGCGCTCCCTTTGGGATGCCTTTGGCAGCTACAGTAAGCCTGGAGCACAGGGCTTCCTGGTTTTCAAAGACCTTGGCACAAGCCTAACAGTAACCCTCGGAAGGTAAATCAGCCGGGTATTAGGGTTCTTCCTAAGGAAGAAGCTGTGAAAGCAGCCATGTTGTGGCACTTTTGCACTCCCTTTTGGATGCCTTTCACAGCTCCAGTGTGCCTGGAGGTCTGGGCTTCCTGATTTTAAAAATCCTAGCACAAGGCCTACCTAACCCCAACCCGACAACGAGAAAGGCAAATCAGCCAGGAATTAGGGATGTCCCCAAGGAAATAGCTGTGGAGGCAGGCATGTTGTGGTACTTTTGTGCTCTTCTTGGGTAGTCCTTCGCAGCTGCTGTATTCTTGAAACTCAGGGCTTTCTGGTTGAAAGAACCCTAACCCTAGGCCTAACTCAAACCTCAACGCTAGGAAGGAAAACCAGCCTAAGTTTGGGGATGGTCTCATGGAAATAGCAGTGGAGGCAGCCAAGTTGTGTCACTTTTGCACTCCCGTTGGGATGCCTTGAACAGCTGCAGTGTGCCTGGAGCACAGGGCTTCCTGGTTTTCAAAGTCCTTGGCCCAAGCCTAACAGTAACCCTAGGAAGGTAAATCAGCCGGGTATTAGGGTTCTTCCTTAGGAAAAAGCTGTGAAAGCAGCCATGTTCTGGCACTTCTGCGCTCCCTTTGGGATGCCTTTGGCAGCTACAGTAAGCCTGGAGCACAGGGCTTCCTGGTTTTCAAAGACCTTGGCACAAGCCTAACAGTAACCCTAGGAAGGTAAATCAGCCGGGTATTAGGGTTCTTCCTAAGGAAGAAGCTGTGAAAGCAGCCATGTTGTGGCACTTTTGCACTCCCTTTTGGATGCCTTTCACAGCTCCAGTGTGCCTGGAGGTCTGGGCCTCCTGATTTTAAAAATCCTAGCACAAGGCCTACCTAACCCCAACCCGACGACGAGAAAGGCAAATCAGCCAGGAATTAGGGATGTCCCCAAGGAAATAGCTGTGGAGGCAGGCATGTTGTGGTACTTTTGTGCTCTTCTTGGGTAGTCCTTCGCAGCTGCTGTATTCTTGAAACTCAGGGCTTTCTGGTTAAAAAACTCTAACCCTAGGCCTAACTCAAACCTCAACGCTAGGAAGGAAAACCAGCCTAAGTTTGGGGATGGTCTCATGGAAATAGCAGTGGAGGCAGCCAAGTTGTGTCACTTTTGCACTCCCGTTGGGATGCCTTGAACAGCTGCAGTGTGCCTGGAGCACAGGGCTTCCTGGTTTTAAAAGTCCTTGGCCCAAGCCTAACAGTAACCCTAGGAAGGTAAATCAGCCGGGTATTAGGGTTCTTCCTAAGGAAAAAGCTGTGAAAGCAGCCATGTTGTGGCACTTTTGCACTCCCTTTTGGATGCCTTTCACAGCTCCAGTGTGCCTGGAGGTCTGGGCTTCCTGATTTTAAAAATCCTAGCACAAGGCCTACCTAACCCCAACCCGACGACGAGAAAGGCAAATCAGCCAGGAATTAGGGATGTCCCCAAGGAAATAGCTGTGGAGGCAGGCATGTTGTGGTACTTTTGTGCTCTTCTTGGGTAGTCCTTCCCAGCTGCTGTATTCTTGGAACTCAGGGCTTTCAGGTTAAAAGAACACTAACCATAGGCCGAAGTCAAAACTCAACGCTAGGAAGGAAAACCAGCCTATGGTTGGGGATGGTCTCATGGAAATAGCAGTGGAGGCAGCCAAGTTGTGTCACTTTTGCACTCCCGTTGGGATGCCTTGAAGAGCTGCAGTGTGCCTGGAGCACAGGGCTTCCTGGTTTTAAAAGTCCTTGGCCCAAGCCTAACAGTAACCCTAGGAAGGTAAATCAGCCGGGTATTAGGGTTCTTCCTTAGGAAAAAGCTGTGAAAGCAGCCATGTTGTGGCACTTCTGCGCTCCCTTTGGGATGCCTTTGGCAGCTACAGTAAGCCTGGAACTCAGGGCTTCCTGGTTCAAAAAATCCTAGCCCTAGGCTGAACCCTAACCATAAACCTAGGCAGATAAATCAGCCTAGGTATAGTGATGGTGCCAAGGAAGAAGCTGTGAAAGCAGCCATGTTGTGACACTTTTGCACTCCCTTTTGGATGCCTTTCACAGCTCCAGTGTGCCTGGAGGTCTGGGCTTCCTGATTTTAAAAATCCTAGCACAAGGCCTACCTAACCCCAACCCGACGACGAGAAAGGCAAATCAGCCAGGAATTAGGGATGTCCCCAAGGAAATAGCTGTGGAGGCAGGCATGTTGTGGTACTTTTGTGCTCTTCTTGGGTAGTCCTTCGCAGCTGCTGTGTTCTTGGAACTCAGGGCTTTCAGGTTAAAAGAACACTAACCATAGGCCGAAGTCAAAACTCAACGCTAGGAAGGAAAACCAGCCTATGGTTGGGGATGGTCTCATGGAAATAGCAGTGGAGGCAGCCAAGTTGTGTCACTTTTGCACTCCCGTTGGGATGCCTTGAAGAGCTGCAGTGTGCCTGGAGCACAGGGCTTCCTGGTTTTCAAAGTCCTTGGCCCAAGCCTAACAGTAACCCTAGGAAGGTAAATCAGCCGGGTATTAGGGTTCTTCCTTAGGAAAAAGCTGTGAAAGCAGCCATGTTGTGGCACTTCTGCGCTCCCTTTGGGATGCCTTTGGCAGCTACAGTAAGCCTGGAACTCAGGGCTTCCTGGTTCAAAAAATCCTAGCCCTAGGCTGAACCCTAACCATAAACCTAGGCAGATAAATCAGCCTAGGTATAGTGATGGTGCCAAGGAAGAAGCTGTGAAAGCAGCCATGTTGTGACACTTTTGCACTCCCTTTTGGATGCCTTTCACAGCTCCAGTGTGCCTGGAGGTCTGGGCTTCCTGATTTTAAAAATCCTAGCACAAGGCCTACCTAACCCCAACCCGACGACGAGAAAGGAAAATCAGCCAGGAATTAGGGATGTCCCCAAGGAAATAGCTGTGGAGGCAGGCATGTTGTGGTACTTTTCTGCTCTTCTTGGTAGTCGTTCGCAGCTGCTGTGTTCTTGGAACTCAGGGCTTTCAGGTTAAAAGAACACTAACCCTAGGCCTAACTCAAACCTCAACGCTAGGAAGGAAAATCAGCCTATGGTTGGGGATGGTCTCATGGAAATAGCAGTGGAGGCAGCCAAGTTGTGTCACTTTTGCACTCCCCTTGGGATGCCTTGAACAGCTGCAGTGTGCCTGGAGCACAGGGCTTCCTGGTTTTAAAAGTCCTTGGCCCAAGCCTAACAGTAACCCTAGGAAGATAAATCAGCCGGGTATTAGGGTTCTTCCTTAGGAAAAAGCTGTGAAAGCAGCCATGTTCTGGCACTTCTGCGCTCCCTTTGGGATGCCTTTGGCAGCTACAGTAAGCCTGGAACTCAGGGCTTCCTGGTTCAAAAAATCCTAGCCCTAGGCTGAACACTAACCATAAACCTAGGCAGATAAATCAGCCTAGGTATAGTGATGGTGCCAAGGAAGAAGCTGTGAAAGCAGCCATGTTGTGACACGTTTGCACTCCCTTTTGGATGCCTTTCACAGCTCCAGTGTGCCTGGAGTTCTGGGCTTCCTGATTTTAAAAATCCTAGCACAAGGCCTACCTAACCCCAACCCGACGACGAGAAAGGCAAATCAGCCAGGAATTAGGGATGTCCCCAAGGAAATAGCTGTGGAGGCAGGCATGTTGTGGTACTTTTGTGCTCTTCTTGGGTAGTCCTTCGCAGCTGCTGTGTTCTTGGAACTCAGGGCTTTCTGGTTGAAAGAACCCTAACCCTAGGCCTAACTCAAACCTCAACGCTAGGAAGGAAAACCAGCCTAAGTTTGGGGATGGTCTCATGGAAATAGCAGTGGAGGCAGCCAAGTTGTGTCATTTTGCACTCCCATTGGGATGCCTTGAACAGCTGCAGTGTGCCTGGAGCACAGGGCTTCCTGGTTTTCAAAGTCCTTGGCCCAAGCCTAACAGTAACCCTAGGAAGGTAAATCAGCCGGGTATTAGGGTTCTTCCTAAGGAAAAAGCTGTTAAAGCAGCCATGTTGTGGCACTTTTGCACTCCCTTTTGGATGCCTTTCACAGCTTCAGTGTGCCTGGAGGTCTGGGCTTCCTGATTTTCAAAATCCTAGCATAAGGCCTACCTAACCACAACCCGACGACGAGAAAGGCAAATCAGCCAGGAATTAGGGATGTCCCCAAGGAAATAGCTGTGGAGGCAGGCATGTTGTGGTACTTTTGTGCTCTTCTTGAGTAGTCCTTCGCAGCTGCTGTATTCTTGAAACTCAGGGCTTTCTGGTTAAAAAATTCTAAGCCTAGGCCTAACTCAAACCTCAAGGCTAGGAAGGAAAACCAGCCTAAGTTTGGGGATGGTCTCATGGAAATAGCAGTGGAGGCAGCCAAGTTGTGTCATTTTGCACTCCCATTGGGATGCCTTGAACAGCTGCAGTGTGCCTGGAGCACAGGGCTTCCTGGTTTTCAAAGTCCTTGGCCCAAGCCTAACAGTAACCCTAGGAAGGTAAATCAGCCGGGTATTAGGGTTCTTCCTAAGGAAAAAGCTGTGAAAGCAGCCATGTTGTGGCACTTTTGCACTCCCTTTTGGATGCCTTTCACAGCTCCAGTGTGCCTGGAGGTCTGGGCTTCCTGATTTTCAAAATCCTAGCACAAGGCCTACCTAACTCCAACCCGACGACGAGAAAGGCAAATCAGCCAGGAATTAGGGATGTCCCCAAGGAAATAGCTGTGGAGGCAGGCATGTTGTGGTACTTTTGTGCTCTTCTTGGGTAGTCCTTCGCAGCTGCTGTGTTCTTGGAACTCAGGGCTTTCTGGTTGAAAGAACCCTAACCCTAGGCCTAACTCAAACCTCAAGGCTAGGAAGGAAAATCAGCCTATGGTTGGGGATGGTCTCATGGAAATAGCAGTGGAGGCAGCCAAGTTGTGTCACTTTTGCACTCCCGTTGGGATGCCTTGAACAGCTGCAGTGTGCCTGGAGCACAGGGCTTCCTGGTTTTCAAAGTCCTTGGCCCAAGCCTAACAGTAACCCTAGGAAGGTAAATCAGCCGGGTGTTAGGATTCTTCCTTAGGAAAAAGCTGTGAAAGCAGCCATGTTGTGGCACTTCTGCGCTCCCTTTGGGATGCCTTTGGCAGCTACAGTAAGCCTGGAACTCAGGGCTTCCTGGTTCAAAAAATCCTAGCCCTAGGCTGAACCCTAACCATAAACCTAGGCAGATAAATCAGCCCAGGTATAGTGATGGTGCCAAGGAAGAAGCTGTGAAAGCAGCCATGTTGTGGCACTTTTGCACTCCCTTTTGGATGCCTTTCACAGCTCCAGTGTGCCTGGAGGTCTGGGCTTCCTGATTTTAAAAATCCTATCACAAGGCCTACCTAACCCCAACCCGACGACGAGAAAGGCAAATCAGCCAGGAATTAGGGGTGTCCCCAAGGAAATAGCTGTGGAGGCAGGCATGTTGTGGTACTTTTGTGCTCTTCTTGGGTAGTCCTTCGCAGCTGCTGTGTTCTTGGAACTCAGGGCTTTCAGGTTAAAAGAACACTAACCATAGGCCGAACTCAAAACTCAACGCTAGGAAGGAAAACCAGCCTAAGGTTGGGGATGGTCTCATGGAAATAGCAGTGGAGGCAGCCAAGCTGTGTCACTTTTGCACTCCCGTTGGGATGCCTTGAACAGCTGCAGTGTGCCTGGAGCACAGGGCTTCCTGGTTTTAAAAGTCCTAGGCCCAAGCCTAACAGTAACCCTAGGAAGGTAAATCAGCCGGGTATTAGGGTTCTTCCTAAGGAAAAAGCTGTGAAAGCAGCCATGTTGTGGCACTTTTGCACTCCCTTTTGGATGCCTTTCACAGCTCCAGTGTGCCTGGAGGTCTGGGCTTCCTGATTTTAAAAATCCTAGCACAAGGCCTACCTAACCCCAACCCGACGACGAGAAAGGCAAATCAGCCAGGAATTAGGGATGTCCCCAAGGAAATAGCTGTGGAGGCAGGCATGTTGTGGTACTTTTGTGCTCTTCTTGGGTAGTCCTTCGCAGCTGCTGTATTCTTGGAACTCAGGGCTTTCAGGATAAAAGAACAGTAACCATAGGCCTAACTCAAACCTCAACACTAGGAAGGAAAATCAGCCTATGATTCAGGATGGTCTCATGGAAATAGCAGTGGAGGCAGCCAAGTTGTGTCACTTTTGCGCTCCCCTTGGGATGCGTTGAACAGCTGCAGTGTGCCTGGAGCACAGGGCTTCCTGGTTTTAAAAGTCCTTGGCCCAAGCCTAACAGTAACCCTAGGAAGGTAAATCAGCCGGGTATTAGGGATCTTCCTTAGGAAAAAGCTGTGAAAGCAGCCATGTTGTGACACTTTTGCACTCCCTTTTGGATGCCTTTCACAGCTCCAGTGTGCCTGGAGGTCTGGGCTTCCTGATTTTAAAAATCCTAGCACAAGGCCTACCTAACCCCAACCCGACGACGAGAAAGGCAAATCAGCCAGGAATTAGGGATGTCCCCAAGGAAATAGCTGTGGAGGCAGGCATGTTGTGGTACTTTTGTGCTCTTCTTGGGTAGTCCTTCGCAGCTGCTGTGTTCTTGGAACTCAGGGCTTTCTGGTTGAAAGAACACTAACCTAAGGCCTAACACAAACCTCAACGCTAGGAATGAAAATCAGCCTATGATTGGGGATGGTCTCATGCAAATAGCAGTGGAGGCAGCCAAGTTGTGTCACTTTTGCACTCCCGTTGGGATGCCTTGAACAGCTGCAGTGTGCCTGGAGCACAGGGCTTCCTGGTTTTAAAAGTCCTTGGCCCAAGCCTAACAGTAACCCTAGGAAGGTAAATCAGCCGGGTATTAGGGTTCTTCCTAAGGAAAAAGCTGTGAAAGCAGCCATGTTGTGGCACTTTTGCACTCCCTTTTGGATGCCTTTCACAGCTCCAGTGTGCCTGGAGGTCTGGGCTTCCTGATTTTAAAAATCCTAGCACAAGGCCTACCTAACCCCAACCCGACGACGAGAAAGGCAAATCAGCCAGGAATTAGGGATGTCCCCAAGGAAATAGCTGTGGAGGCAGGCATGTTGTGGTACTTTTGTGCTCTTCTTGGGTAGTCCTTCGCAGCTGCTGTGTTCTTGGAACTCAGGGCTTTCTGGTTAAAAAACTCTAACCCTAGGCCTAACTCAAACCTCAACGCTAGGAAGGAAAACCAGCCTAAGGTTGGGGATGGTCTCATGGAAATAGCATTGGAGGCAGCCAAGTTGTGTCACTTTTGCGCTCCCCTTGGGATGCCTTGAACAGCTGCAGTGTGCCTGGAGCACAGGGCTTCCTGGTTTTAAAAGTCCTTTGCCCAAGCCTAACAGTAACCCTAGGAAGGTAAATCAGCCGGGTATTAGGGTTCTTCCTAAGGAAGAAGCTGTGAAAGCAGCCATGTTGTGACACTTTTGCACTCCCTTTTGGATGCCTTTCACAGCTCCAGTGTGCCTGGAGGTCTGGGCTTCCTGATTTTAAAAATCCTAGCACAAGGCCTACCTAACCCCAACCCGACGACGAGAAAGGCAAATCAGCCAGGAATTAGGGATGTCCCCAAGGAAATAGCTGTGGAGGCAGGCATGTTGTGGTACTTTTGTGCTCTTCTTGGGTAGTCCTTCGCAGCTGCTGTGTTCTTGGAACTCAGGGCTTTCTGGTTGAAAGAACCCTAACCCTAGGCCTAACTCAAACCTCAAGGCTAGGAAGGAAAATCAGCCTATGGTTGGGGATGGTCTCATGGAAATAGCAGTGGAGGCAGCCAAGTTGTGTCACTTTTGCACTCCCGTTGGGATGCCTTGAACAGCTGCAGTGTGCCTGGAGCACAGGGCTTCCTGGTTTTCAAAGTCCTTGGCCCAAGCCTAACAGTAACCCTAGGAAGGTAAATCAGCCGGGTATTAGGGTTCTTCCTAAGGAAAAAGCTGTGAAAGCAGCCATGTTGTGGCACTTGTGCGCTCCCTTTGGGATGCCTTTGGCAGCTACAGTAAGCCTGGAACTCAGGGCTTCCTGGTTCAAAAAATCCTAGCCCTAGGCTGAACCCTAACCATAAACCTAGGCAGATAAATCAGCCTAGGTATAGTGATGGTGCCAAGGAAGAAGCTGTGAAAGCAGCCATGTTGTGACACTTTTGCACTCCCTTTTGGATGCCTTTCACAGCTCCAGTGTGCCTGGAGGTCTGGGCTTCCTGATTTTAAAAATCCTAGCACAAGGCCTACCTAACCCCAACCCGACGACGAGAAAGGCAAATCAGCCAGGAATTAGGGATGTCCCCAAGGAAATAGCTGTGGAGGCAGGCATGTTGTGGTACTTTTGTGCTCTTCTTGGGTAGTCCTTCGCAGCTGCTGTGTTCTTGGAACTCAGGGCTTTCAGGTTAAAAGAACACTAACCATAGGCCGAAGTCAAACCTCAACGCTAGGAAGGAAAACCAGCCTAAGTTTGGGGATGGTTTCATGGAAATAGCAGTGGAGGCAGCCAAGTTGTGTCACTTTTGCACTCCCGTTGGGATGCCTTGAACAGCTGCAGTGTGCCTGGAGCACAGGGCTTCCTGGTTTTAAAAGTCCTTGGCCAAAGCCTAACAGTAACCCTAGGAAGGTAAATCAGCCGGGTATTAGGGTTCTTCCTTAGGAAAAAGCTGTGAAAGCAGCCATGTTGTGGCACTTCTGCGCTCCCTTTGGGATGCCTTTGGCAGCTACAGTAAGCCTGGAACTCAGGGCTTCCTGGTTCAAAAAATCCTAGCCCTAGGCTGAACCCTAACCATAAACCTAGGCAGATAAATCAGCCTAGGTATAGTGATGGTGCCAAGGAAGAAGCTGTGAAAGCAGCCATGTTGTGACACTTTTGCACTCCCTTTTGGATGCCTTTCACAGCTCCAGTGTGCCTGGAGGTCTGGGCTTCCTGATTTTAAAAATCCTAGCACAAGGCCTACCTAACCCCAACCCGACGACGAGAAAGGAAAATCAGCCAGGAATTAGGGATGTCCCCAAGGAAATAGCTGTGGAGGCAGGCATGTTGTGGTACTTTTCTGCTCTTCTTGGTAGTCGTTCGCAGCTGCTGTATTCTTGGAACTCAGGGCTTTCAGGTTAAAAGAACACTAACCCTAGGCCTAACTCAAACCTCAACGCTAGGAAGGAAAATCAGCCTATGGTTGGGGATGGTCTCATGGAAATAGCAGTGGAGGCAGCCAAGTTGTGTCACTTTTGCACTCCCCTTGGGATGCCTTGAACAGCTGCAGTGTGCCTGGAGCACAGGGCTTCCTGGTTTTAAAAGTCCTTGGCCCAAGCCTAACAGTAACCCTAGGAAGATAAATCAGCCGGGTATTAGGGTTCTTCCTTAGGAAAAAGCTGTGAAAGCAGCCATGTTCTGGCACTTCTGCGCTCCCTTTGGGATGCCTTTGGCAGCTACAGTAAGCCTGGAACTCAGGGCTTCCTGGTTCAAAAAATCCTAGCCCTAGGCTGAACACTAACCATAAACCTAGGCAGATAAATCAGCCTAGGTATAGTGATGGTGCCAAGGAAGAAGCTGTGAAAGCAGCCATGTTGTGACACGTTTGCACTCCCTTTTGGATGCCTTTCACAGCTCCAGTGTGCCTGGAGTTCTGGGCTTCCTGATTTTAAAAATCCTAGCACAAGGCCTACCTAACCCCAACCCGACGACGAGAAAGGCAAATCAGCCAGGAATTAGGGATGTCCCCAAGGAAATAGCTGTGGAGGCAGGCATGTTGTGGTACTTTTGTGCTCTTCTTGGGTAGTCCTTCGCAGCTGCTGTGTTCTTGGAACTCAGGGCTTTCTGGTTGAAAGAACCCTAACCCTAGGCCTAACTCAAACCTCAACGCTAGGAAGGAAAACCAGCCTAAGTTTGGGGATGGTCTCATGGAAATAGCAGTGGAGGCAGCCAAGTTGTGTCATTTTGCACTCCCATTGGGATGCCTTGAACAGCTGCAGTGTGCCTGGAGCACAGGGCTTCCTGGTTTTCAAAGTCCTTGGCCCAAGCCTAACAGTAACCCTAGGAAGGTAAATCAGCCGGGTATTAGGGTTCTTCCTAAGGAAAAAGCTGTTAAAGCAGCCATGTTGTGGCACTTTTGCACTCCCTTTTGGATGCCTTTCACAGCTTCAGTGTGCCTGGAGGTCTGGGCTTCCTGATTTTCAAAATCCTAGCATAAGGCCTACCTAACCACAACCCGACGACGAGAAAGGCAAATCAGCCAGGAATTAGGGATGTCCCCAAGGAAATAGCTGTGGAGGCAGGCATGTTGTGGTACTTTTGTGCTCTTCTTGAGTAGTCCTTCGCAGCTGCTGTATTCTTGAAACTCAGGGCTTTCTGGTTAAAAAATTCTAAGCCTAGGCCTAACTCAAACCTCAAGGCTAGGAAGGAAAACCAGCCTAAGTTTGGGGATGGTCTCATGGAAATAGCAGTGGAGGCAGCCAAGTTGTGTCATTTTGCACTCCCATTGGGATGCCTTGAACAGCTGCAGTGTGCCTGGAGCACAGGGCTTCCTGGTTTTCAAAGTCCTTGGCCCAAGCCTAACAGTAACCCTAGGAAGGTAAATCAGCCGGGTATTAGGGTTCTTCCTAAGGAAAAAGCTGTGAAAGCAGCCATGTTGTGGCACTTTTGCACTCCCTTTTGGATGCCTTTCACAGCTCCAGTGTGCCTGGAGGTCTGGGCTTCCTGATTTTCAAAATCCTAGCACAAGGCCTACCTAACTCCAACCCGACGACGAGAAAGGCAAATCAGCCAGGAATTAGGGATGTCCCCAAGGAAATAGCTGTGGAGGCAGGCATGTTGTGGTACTTTTGTGCTCTTCTTGGGTAGTCCTTCGCAGCTGCTGTGTTCTTGGAACTCAGGGCTTTCTGGTTGAAAGAACCCTAACCCTAGGCCTAACTCAAACCTCAAGGCTAGGAAGGAAAATCAGCCTATGGTTGGGGATGGTCTCATGGAAATAGCAGTGGAGGCAGCCAAGTTGTGTCACTTTTGCACTCCCGTTGGGATGCCTTGAACAGCTGCAGTGTGCCTGGAGCACAGGGCTTCCTGGTTTTCAAAGTCCTTGGCCCAAGCCTAACAGTAACCCTAGGAAGGTAAATCAGCCGGGTGTTAGGATTCTTCCTTAGGAAAAAGCTGTGAAAGCAGCCATGTTGTGGCACTTCTGCGCTCCCTTTGGGATGCCTTTGGCAGCTACAGTAAGCCTGGAACTCAGGGCTTCCTGGTTCAAAAAATCCTAGCCCTAGGCTGAACCCTAACCATAAACCTAGGCAGATAAATCAGCCCAGGTATAGTGATGGTGCCAAGGAAGAAGCTGTGAAAGCAGCCATGTTGTGGCACTTTTGCACTCCCTTTTGGATGCCTTTCACAGCTCCAGTGTGCCTGGAGGTCTGGGCTTCCTGATTTTAAAAATCCTATCACAAGGCCTACCTAACCCCAACCCGACGACGAGAAAGGCAAATCAGCCAGGAATTAGGGGTGTCCCCAAGGAAATAGCTGTGGAGGCAGGCATGTTGTGGTACTTTTGTGCTCTTCTTGGGTAGTCCTTCGCAGCTGCTGTGTTCTTGGAACTCAGGGCTTTCAGGTTAAAAGAACACTAACCATAGGCCGAACTCAAAACTCAACGCTAGGAAGGAAAACCAGCCTAAGGTTGGGGATGGTCTCATGGAAATAGCAGTGGAGGCAGCCAAGCTGTGTCACTTTTGCACTCCCGTTGGGATGCCTTGAACAGCTGCAGTGTGCCTGGAGCACAGGGCTTCCTGGTTTTAAAAGTCCTAGGCCCAAGCCTAACAGTAACCCTAGGAAGGTAAATCAGCCGGGTATTAGGGTTCTTCCTAAGGAAAAAGCTGTGAAAGCAGCCATGTTGTGGCACTTTTGCACTCCCTTTTGGATGCCTTTCACAGCTCCAGTGTGCCTGGAGGTCTGGGCTTCCTGATTTTAAAAATCCTAGCACAAGGCCTACCTAACCCCAACCCGACGACGAGAAAGGCAAATCAGCCAGGAATTAGGGATGTCCCCAAGGAAATAGCTGTGGAGGCAGGCATGTTGTGGTACTTTTGTGCTCTTCTTGGGTAGTCCTTCGCAGCTGCTGTATTCTTGGAACTCAGGGCTTTCAGGATAAAAGAACAGTAACCATAGGCCTAACTCAAACCTCAACACTAGGAAGGAAAATCAGCCTATGATTCAGGATGGTCTCATGGAAATAGCAGTGGAGGCAGCCAAGTTGTGTCACTTTTGCGCTCCCCTTGGGATGCGTTGAACAGCTGCAGTGTGCCTGGAGCACAGGGCTTCCTGGTTTTAAAAGTCCTTGGCCCAAGCCTAACAGTAACCCTAGGAAGGTAAATCAGCCGGGTATTAGGGATCTTCCTTAGGAAAAAGCTGTGAAAGCAGCCATGTTGTGACACTTTTGCACTCCCTTTTGGATGCCTTTCACAGCTCCAGTGTGCCTGGAGGTCTGGGCTTCCTGATTTTAAAAATCCTAGCACAAGGCCTACCTAACCCCAACCCGACGACGAGAAAGGCAAATCAGCCAGGAATTAGGGATGTCCCCAAGGAAATAGCTGTGGAGGCAGGCATGTTGTGGTACTTTTGTGCTCTTCTTGGGTAGTCCTTCGCAGCTGCTGTGTTCTTGGAACTCAGGGCTTTCTGGTTGAAAGAACACTAACCTAAGGCCTAACACAAACCTCAACGCTAGGAATGAAAATCAGCCTATGATTGGGGATGGTCTCATGCAAATAGCAGTGGAGGCAGCCAAGTTGTGTCACTTTTGCACTCCCGTTGGGATGCCTTGAACAGCTGCAGTGTGCCTGGAGCACAGGGCTTCCTGGTTTTAAAAGTCCTTGGCCCAAGCCTAACAGTAACCCTAGGAAGGTAAATCAGCCGGGTATTAGGGTTCTTCCTAAGGAAAAAGCTGTGAAAGCAGCCATGTTGTGGCACTTTTGCACTCCCTTTTGGATGCCTTTCACAGCTCCAGTGTGCCTGGAGGTCTGGGCTTCCTGATTTTAAAAATCCTAGCACAAGGCCTACCTAACCCCAACCCGACGACGAGAAAGGCAAATCAGCCAGGAATTAGGGATGTCCCCAAGGAAATAGCTGTGGAGGCAGGCATGTTGTGGTACTTTTGTGCTCTTCTTGGGTAGTCCTTCGCAGCTGCTGTGTTCTTGGAACTCAGGGCTTTCTGGTTAAAAAACTCTAACCCTAGGCCTAACTCAAACCTCAACGCTAGGAAGGAAAACCAGCCTAAGGTTGGGGATGGTCTCATGGAAATAGCATTGGAGGCAGCCAAGTTGTGTCACTTTTGCGCTCCCCTTGGGATGCCTTGAACAGCTGCAGTGTGCCTGGAGCACAGGGCTTCCTGGTTTTAAAAGTCCTTTGCCCAAGCCTAACAGTAACCCTAGGAAGGTAAATCAGCCGGGTATTAGGGTTCTTCCTAAGGAAGAAGCTGTGAAAGCAGCCATGTTGTGACACTTTTGCACTCCCTTTTGGATGCCTTTCACAGCTCCAGTGTGCCTGGAGGTCTGGGCTTCCTGATTTTAAAAATCCTAGCACAAGGCCTACCTAACCCCAACCCGACGACGAGAAAGGCAAATCAGCCAGGAATTAGGGATGTCCCCAAGGAAATAGCTGTGGAGGCAGGCATGTTGTGGTACTTTTGTGCTCTTCTTGGGTAGTCCTTCGCAGCTGCTGTGTTCTTGGAACTCAGGGCTTTCTGGTTGAAAGAACCCTAACCCTAGGCCTAACTCAAACCTCAAGGCTAGGAAGGAAAATCAGCCTATGGTTGGGGATGGTCTCATGGAAATAGCAGTGGAGGCAGCCAAGTTGTGTCACTTTTGCACTCCCGTTGGGATGCCTTGAACAGCTGCAGTGTGCCTGGAGCACAGGGCTTCCTGGTTTTCAAAGTCCTTGGCCCAAGCCTAACAGTAACCCTAGGAAGGTAAATCAGCCGGGTATTAGGGTTCTTCCTAAGGAAAAAGCTGTGAAAGCAGCCATGTTGTGGCACTTGTGCGCTCCCTTTGGGATGCCTTTGGCAGCTACAGTAAGCCTGGAACTCAGGGCTTCCTGGTTCAAAAAATCCTAGCCCTAGGCTGAACCCTAACCATAAACCTAGGCAGATAAATCAGCCTAGGTATAGTGATGGTGCCAAGGAAGAAGCTGTGAAAGCAGCCATGTTGTGACACTTTTGCACTCCCTTTTGGATGCCTTTCACAGCTCCAGTGTGCCTGGAGGTCTGGGCTTCCTGATTTTAAAAATCCTAGCACAAGGCCTACCTAACCCCAACCCGACGACGAGAAAGGCAAATCAGCCAGGAATTAGGGATGTCCCCAAGGAAATAGCTGTGGAGGCAGGCATGTTGTGGTACTTTTGTGCTCTTCTTGGGTAGTCCTTCGCAGCTGCTGTGTTCTTGGAACTCAGGGCTTTCAGGTTAAAAGAACACTAACCATAGGCCGAAGTCAAACCTCAACGCTAGGAAGGAAAACCAGCCTAAGTTTGGGGATGGTTTCATGGAAATAGCAGTGGAGGCAGCCAAGTTGTGTCACTTTTGCACTCCCGTTGGGATGCCTTGAACAGCTGCAGTGTGCCTGGAGCACAGGGCTTCCTGGTTTTAAAAGTCCTTGGCCAAAGCCTAACAGTAACCCTAGGAAGGCAAATCAGCCGGGTATTAGGGTTCTTCCTTAGGAAAAAGCTGTGAAAGCAGCCATGTTGTGGCACTTCTGTGCTCCCTTTGGGATGCCTTTGGCAGCTACAGTAAGCCTGGAACTCAGGGCTTCCTGGTTCAAAAAATCCTGGCCCTAGGCTGAACCCTAACCATAAACCTAGGCAGATAAATCAGCCTAGGTATAGTGATGGTGCCAAGGAAGAAGCTGTGAAAGCAGCCATGTTGTGACACTTTTGCACTCCCTTTTGGATGCCTTTCACAGCTCCAGTGTGCCTGGAGGTCTGGGCCTCCTGATTTCAAAAATCCTAGCACAAGGCCTACCTAACCCCAACCCGACGACGAGAAAGGCAAATCAGCCAGGAATTAGGGATGTCCCCAAGGAAATAGCTGTGGAGGCAGGCATGTTGTGGTACTTTTGTGCTCTTCTTGGGTAGTCCTTCGCAGCTGCTGTGTTCTTGGAACTCAGGGCTTTCTGGTTGAAAGAACACTAACCTAAGGCCTAACACAAACCTCAACGCTAGGAATGAAAACCAGCCTAAGTTTGGGGATGGTCTCATGGAAATAGCAGTGGAGGCAGCCAAGTTGTGTCACTTTTGCACTCCCGTTGGGATGCCTTGAACAGCTGCAGTGTGCCTGGAGCACAGGGCTTCCTGGTTTTAAAAGTCCTTGGCCCAAGCCTAACAGTAACCCTAGGAAGGTAAATCAGCCGGGTATTAGGGTTCTTCCTAAGGAAAAAGCTGTGAAAGCAGCCATGTTGTGGCACTTTTGCACTCCCTTTTGGATGCCTTTCACAGCTCCAGTGTGCCTGGAGGTCTGGGCTTCCTGATTTTAAAAATCCTAGCACAAGGCCTACCTAACCCCAACCCGACGACGAGAAAGGCAAATCAGCCAGGAATTAGGGATGTCCCCAAGGAAATAGCTGTGGAGGCAGGCATGTTGTGGTACTTTTGTGCTCTTCTTGGGTAGTCCTTCGCAGCTGCTGTGTTCTTGGAACTCAGGGCTTTCTGGTTGAAAGAACCCTAACCCTAGGCCTAACTCAAACCTCAAGGCTAGGAAGGAAAATCAGCCTATGGTTGGGGATGGTCTCATGGAAATAGCAGTGGAGGCAGCCAAGTTGTGTCACTTTTGCACTCCCGTTGGGATGCCTTGAACAGCTGCAGTGTGCCTGGAGCACAGGGCTTCCTGGTTTTCAAAGTCCTTGGCCCAAGCCTAACAGTAACCCTAGGAAGGTAAATCAGCCGGGTATTAGGGTTCTTCCTTAGGAAAAAGCTGTGAAAGCAGCCATGTTGTGGCACTTCTGCGCTCCCTTTGGGATGCCTTTGGCAGCTACAGTAAGCCTGGAACTCAGGGCTTCCTGGTTCAAAAAATCCTAGCCCTAGGCTGAACACTAACCATAAACCTAGGCAGATAAATCAGCCTAGGTATAGTGATGGTGCCAAGGAAGAAGCTGTGAAAGCAGCCATGTTGTGACACTTTTGCACTCCCTTTTGGATGCCTTTCACAGCTCCAGTGTGCCTGGAGTTCTGGGCTTCCTGATTTTAAAAATCCTAGCACAAGGCCTACCTAACCCCAACCCGACGACGAGAAAGGCAAATCAGCCAGGAATTAGGGATGTCCCCAAGGAAATAGCTGTGGAGGCAGGCATGTTGTGGTACTTTTGTGCTCTTCTTGGGTAGTCCTTCGCAGCTGCTGTATTCTTGGAACTCAGGGCTTTCAGGATAAAAGAACAGTAACCATAGGCCTAACTCAAACCTCAACACTAGGAAGGAAAATCAGCCTATGATTCAGGATGGTCTCATGGAAATAGCAGTGGAGGCAGCCAAGTTGTGTCACTTTTGCGCTCCCCTTGGGATGCGTTGAACAGCTGCAGTGTGCCTGGAGCACAGGGCTTCCTGGTTTTAAAAGTCCTTGGCCCAAGCCTAACAGTAACCCTAGGAAGGTAAATCAGCCGGGTATTAGGGTTCTTCCTTAGGAAAAAGCTGTGAAAGCAGCCATGTTGTGACACTTTTGCACTCCCTTTTGGATGCCTTTCACAGCTCCAGTGTGCCTGGAGGTCTGGGCTTCCTGATTTTAAAAATCCTAGCACAAGGCCTACCTAACCCCAACCCGACGACGAGAAAGGCAAATCAGCCAGGAATTAGGGATGTCCCCAAGGAAATAGCTGTGGAGGCAGGCATGTTGTGGTACTTTTGTGCTCTTCTTGGGTAGTCCTTCGCAGCTGCTGTGTTCTTGGAACTCAGGGCTTTCTGGTTAAAAAACTCTAACCCTAGGCCTAACTCAAACCTCAACGCTAGGAAGGAAAACCAGCCTAAGGTTGGGGATGGTCTCATGGAAATAGCATTGGAGGCAGCCAAGTTGTGTCACTTTTGCGCTCCCCTTGGGATGCCTTGAACAGCTGCAGTGTGCCTGGAGCACAGGGCTTCCTGGTTTTAAAAGTCCTTGGCCCAAGCCTAACAGTAACCCTAGGAAGGTAAATCAGCCGGGTATTAGGGATCTTCCTTAGGAAAAAGCTGTGAAAGCAGCCATGTTGTGACACTTCTGCGCTCCCTTTGGGATGCCTTTGGCAGCTACAGTAAGCCTGGAACTCAGGGCTTCCTGGTTCAAAAAATCCTAGCCCTAGGCTGAACCCTAACCATAAACCTAGGCAGATAAATCAGCCTAGGTATAGTGATGGTGCCAAGGAAGAAGCTGTGAAAGCAGCCATGTTGTGACACTTTTGCACTCCCTTTTGGATGCCTTTCACAGCTCCAGTGTGCCTGGAGGTCTGGGCTTCCTGATTTTAAAAATCCTAGCACAAGGCCTACCTAACCCCAAGCCGACGACGAGAAAGGCAAATCAGCCAGGAATTAGGGATGTCCCCAAGGAAATAGCTGTGGAGGCAGGCATGTTGTGGTACTTTTGTGCTCTTCTTGGGTAGTCCTTCGCAGCTGCTGTGTTCTTGGAACTCAGGGCTTTCAGGTTAAAAGAACACTAACCATAGGCCGAAGTCAAACCTCAACGCTAGGAAGGAAAACCAGCCTAAGTTTGGGGATGGTTTCATGGAAATAGCAGTGGAGGCAGCCAAGTTGTGTCACTTTTGCACTCCCGTTGGGATGCCTTGAACAGCTGCAGTGTGCCTGGAGCACAGGGCTTCCTGGTTTTAAAAGTCCTTGGCCAAAGCCTAACAGTAACCCTAGGAAGGCAAATCAGCCGGGTATTAGGGTTCTTCCTTAGGAAAAAGCTGTGAAAGCAGCCATGTTGTGGCACTTCTGTGCTCCCTTTGGGATGCCTTTGGCAGCTGCAGTAAGCCTGGAACTCAGGGCTTCCTGGTTCAAAAAATCCTAGCCCTAGGCTGAACCCTAACCATAAACCTAGGCAGATAAATCAGCCTAGGTATAGTGATGGTGCCAAGGAAGAAGCTGTGAAAGCAGCCATGTTGTGACACTTTTGCACTCCCTTTTGGATGCCTTTCACAGCTCCAGTGTGCCTGGAGGTCTGGGCCTCCTGATTTCAAAAATCCTAGCACAAGGCCTACCTAACCCCAACCCGACGACGAGAAAGGCAAATCAGCCAGGAATTAGGGATGTCCCCAAGGAAATAGCTGTGGAGGCAGGCATGTTGTGGTACTTTTGTGCTCTTCTTGGGTAGTCCTTCGCAGCTGCTGTGTTCTTGGAACTCAGGGCTTTCTGGTTGAAAGAAGCCTAACCCTAGGCCTAACTCAAACCTCAACGCTAGGAAGGAAAATCAGCCTATGGTTGGGGATGGTCTCATGGAAATAGCAGTGGAGGCAGCCAAGTTGTGTCACTTTTGCACTCCCGTTGGGATGCCTTGAACAGCTGCAGTGTGCCTGGAGCACAGGGCTTCCTGGTTTTAAAAGTCCTTTGCCCAAGCCTAACAGTAACCCTAGGAAGGTAAATCAGCCGGGTATTAGGGTTCTTCCTTAGGAAAAAGCTGTGAAAGCAGCCATGTTCTGGCACTTCTGCGCTCCCTTTGGGATGCCTTTGGCAGCTACAGTAAGCCTGGAGCACAGGGCTTCCTGGTTTTCAAAGACCTTGGCACAAGCCTAACAGCAACCCTAGGAAGGTAAATCAGCCGGGTATTAGGGTTCTTCCTAAGGAAGAAGCTGTGAAAGCAGCCATGTTGTGGCACTTTTGCACTCCCTTTTGGATGCCTTTCACAGCTCCAGTGTGCCTGGAGGTCTGGGCCTCCTGATTTTAAAAATCCTAGCACAAGGCCTACCTAACCCCAACCCGACGACGAGAAAGGCAAATCAGCCAGGAATTAGGGATGTCCCCAAGGAAATAGCTGTGGAGGCAGGCATGTTGTGGTACTTTTGTGCTCTTCTTGGGTAGTCCTTCGCAGCTGCTGTATTCTTGAAACTCAGGGCTTTCTGGTTAAAAAACTCTAACCCTAGGCCTAACTCAAACCTCAACGCTAGGAAGGAAAACCAGCCTAAGTTTGGGGATGGTCTCATGGAAATAGCAGTGGAGGCAGCCAAGTTGTGTCACTTTTGCACTCCCGTTGGGATGCCTTGAACAGCTGCAGTGTGCCTGGAGCACAGGGCTTCCTGGTTTTAAAAGTCCTTGGCCCAAGCCTAACAGTAACCCTAGGAAGGTAAATCAGCCGGGTATTAGGGTTCTTCCTAAGGAAGAAGCTTTGAAAGCAGCCATGTTGTGACACTTTTGCACTCCCTTTTGGATGCCTTTCACAGCTCCAGTGTGCCTGGAGGTCTGGGCTTCCTGATTTTAAAAATCCTAGCACAAGGCCTACCTAACCCCAACCCGACGACGAGAAAGGCAAATCAGCCAGGAATTAGGGATGTCCCCAAGGAAATAGCTGTGGAGGCAGGCATGTTGTGGTACTTTTGTGCTCTTCTTGGGTAGTCCTTCGCAGCTGCTGTGTTCTTGGAACTCAGGGCTTTCAGGTTAAAAGAACACTTACCATAGGCCGAAGTCAAACCTCAACGCTAGGAAGGAAAACCAGCCTAAGTTTGGGGATGGTTTCATGGAAATAGCACTGGAGGCAGCCAAGTTGTGTCACTTTTGCACTCCCGTTGGGATGCCTTGAACAGCTGCAGTGTGCCTGGAGCACAGGGCTTCCTGGTTTTAAAAGTCCTTGGCCAAAGCTTAACAGTAACCCTAGGAAGGCAAATCAGCCGGGTATTAGGGTTCTTCCTTAGGAAAAAGCTGTGAAAGCAGCCATGTTGTGGCACTTCTGTGCTCCCTTTGGGATGCCTTTGGCAGCTACAGTAAGCCTGGAACTCAGGGCTTCCTGGTTCAAAAAATCCTAGCCCTAGGCTGAACCCTAACCATAAACCTAGGCAGATAAATCAGCCTAGGTATAGTGATGGTGCCAAGGAAGAAGCTGTGAAAGCAGCCATGTTGTGACACTTTTGCACTCCCTTTTGGATGCCTTTCACAGCTCCAGTGTGCCTGGAGGTCTGGGCCTCCTGATTTCAAAAATCCTAGCACAAGGCCTACCTAACCCCAACCCGACGACGAGAAAGGCAAATCAGCCAGGAATTAGGGATGTCCCCAAGGAAATAGCTGTGGAGGCAGGCATGTTGTGGTACTTTTGTGCTCTTCTTGGGTAGTCCTTCGCAGCTGCTGTGTTCTTGGAACTCAGGGCTTTCTGGTTGAAAGAACACTAACCTAAGGCCTAACACAAACCTCAACGCTAGGAATGAAAATCAGCCTATGGTTGGGGATGGTCTCATGGAAATAGCAGTGGAGGCAGCCAAGTTGTGTCACTTTTGCACTCCCGTTGGGATGCCTTGAACAGCTGCAGTGTGCCTGGAGCACAGGGCTTCCTGGTTTTAAAAGTCCTTGGCCCAAGCCTAACAGTAACCCTAGGAAGGTAAATCAGCCGGGTATTAGGGTTCTTCCTAAGGAAAAAGCTGTGAAAGCAGCCATGTTGTGGCACTTTTGCACTCCCTTTTGGATGCCTTTCACAGCTCCAGTGTGCCTGGAGGTCTGGGCTTCCTGATTTTAAAAATCCTAGCACAAGGCCTACCTAACCCCAACCCGACGACGAGAAAGGCAAATCAGCCAGGAATTAGGGATGTCCCCAAGGAAATAGCTGTGGAGGCAGGCATGTTGTGGTACTTTTGTGCTCTTCTTGGGTAGTCCTTCGCAGCTGCTGTGTTCTTGGAACTCAGGGCTTTCTGGTTAAAAAACTCTAACCCTAGGCCTAACTCAAACCTCAACGCTAGGAAGGAAAACCAGCCTAAGGTTGGGGATGGTCTCATGGAAATAGCATTGGAGGCAGCCAAGTTGTGTCACTTTTGCGCTCCCCTTGGGATGCCTTGAACAGCTGCAGTGTGCCTGGAGCACAGGGCTTCCTGGTTTTAAAAGTCCTTTGCCCAAGCCTAACAGTAACCCTAGGAAGGTAAATCAGCCGGGTATTAGGGTTCTTCCTAAGGAAGAAGCTGTGAAAGCAGCCATGTTGTGACACTTTTGCACTCCCTTTTGGATGCCTTTCACAGCTCCAGTGTGCCTGGAGGTCTGGGCTTCCTGATTTTAAAAATCCTAGCACAAGGCCTACCTAACCCCAAGCCGACGACGAGAAAGGCAAATCAGCCAGGAATTAGGGATGTCCCCAAGGAAATAGCTGTGGAGGCAGGCATGTTGTGGTACTTTTGTGCTCTTCTTGGGTAGTCCTTCGCAGCTGCTGTGTTCTTGGAACTCAGGGCTTTCAGGTTAAAAGAACACTAACCATAGGCCGAAGTCAAACCTCAACGCTAGGAAGGAAAACCAGCCTAAGTTTGGGGATGGTTTCATGGAAATAGCAGTGGAGGCAGCCAAGTTGTGTCACTTTTGCACTCCCGTTGGGATGCCTTGAACAGCTGCAGTGTGCCTGGAGCACAGGGCTTCCTGGTTTTAAAAGTCCTTGGCCAAAGCCTAACAGTAACCCTAGGAAGGCAAATCAGCCGGGTATTAGGGTTCTTCCTTAGGAAAAAGCTGTGAAAGCAGCCATGTTGTCTCACTTCTGTGCTCGCTTTGGGATGCCTTTGGCAGCTACCGTAAGCCTGGAACTCAGGGCTTCCTGGTTCAAAAAATCCTAGCCCTAGGCTCAACCCTAACCATAAACCTAGGCAGATAAATCAGCCTAGGTATAGTGATGGTGCCAAGGAAGAAGCTGTGAAAGCAGCCATGTTGTGACACTTTTGCACTCCCTTTTGGATGCCTTTCACAGCTCCAGTGTGCCTGGAGGTCTGGGCCTCCTGATTTCAAAAATCCTAGCACAAGGCCTACCTAACCCCAACCCGACGACGAGAAAGGCAAATCAGCCAGGAATTAGGGATGTCCCCAAGGAAATAGCTGTGGAGGCAGGCATGTTGTGGTACTTTTGTGCTCTTCTTGGGTAGTCCTTCGCAGCTGCTGTGTTCTTGGAACTCAGGGCTTTCTGGTTGAAAGAACACTAACCCAAGGCCTAACACAAACCTCAACGCTAGGAATGAAAATCAGCCTATGGTTGGGGATGGTCTCATGGAAATAGCAGTGGAGGCAGCCAAGTTGTGTCACTTTTGCACTCCCGTTGGGATGCCTTGAACAGCTGCAGTGTGCCTGGAGCACAGGGCTTCCTGGTTTTAAAAGTCCTTGGCCCAAGCCTAACAGTAACCCTAGGAAGGTAAATCAGCCGGGTATTAGGGTTCTTCCTAAGGAAAAAGCTGTGAAAGCAGCCATGTTGTGGCACTTTTGCACTCCCTTTTGGATGCCTTTCACAGCTCCAGTGTGCCTGGAGGTCTGGGCTTCCTGATTTTAAAAATCCTAGCACAAGGCCTACCTAACCCCAACCCGACGACGAGAAAGGCAAATCAGCCAGGAATTAGGGATGTCCCCAAGGAAATAGCTGTGGAGGCAGGCATGTTGTGGTACTTTTGTGCTCTTCTTGGGTAGTCCTTCGCAGCTGCTGTGTTCTTGGAACTCAGGGCTTTCTGGTTAAAAAACTCTAACCCTAGGCCTAACTCAAACCTCAACGCTAGGAAGGAAAACCAGCCTAAGGTTGGGGATGGTCTCATGGAAATAGCATTGGAGGCAGCCAAGTTGTGTCACTTTTGCGCTCCCCTTGGGATGCCTTGAACAGCTGCAGTGTGCCTGGAGCACAGGGCTTCCTGGTTTTCAAAGTCCTTTGCCCAAGCCTAACAGTAACCCTAGGAAGGTAAATCAGCCGGGTATTAGGGTTCTTCCTAAGGAAGAAGCTGTGAAAGCAGCCATGTTGTGACACTTTTGCACTCCCTTTTGGATGCCTTTCACAGCTCCAGTGTGCCTGGAGGTCTGGGCTTCCTGATTTTAAAAATCCTAGCACAAGGCCTACCTAACCCCAACCCGACGACGAGAAAGGCAAATCAGCCAGGAATTAGGGATGTCCCCAAGGAAATAGCTGTGGAGGCAGGCATGTTGTGGTACTTTTGTGCTCTTCTTGGGTAGTCCTTCGCAGCTGCTGTGTTCTTGGAACTCAGGGCTTTCAGGTTAAAAGAACACTAACCATAGGCCGAAGTCAAACCTCAACGCTAGGAAGGAAAACCAGCCTAAGTTTGGGGATGGTTTCATGGAAATAGCAGTGGAGGCAGCCAAGTTGTGTCACTTTTGCACTCCCGTTGGGATGCCTTGAACAGCTGCAGTGTGCCTGGAGCACAGGGCTTCCTGGTTTTAAAAGTCCTTGCCCAAAGCCTAACAGTAACCCTAGGAAGGCAAATCAGCCGGGTATTAGGGATCTTCCTTAGGAAAAAGCTGTGAAAGCAGCCATGTTGTGGCACTTCTGTGCTCCCTTTGGGATGCCTTTGGCAGCTACAGTAAGCCTGGAACTCAGGGCTTCCTGGTTCAAAAAATCCTAGCCCTAGGCTGAACCCTAACCATAAACCTAGGCAGATAAATCAGCCTAGGTATAGTGATGGTGCCAAGGAAGAAGCTGTGAAAGCAGCCATGTTCTGGCACTTCTGCGCTCCCTTTGGGATGCCTTTGGCAGCTACAGTAAGCCTGGAGCACAAGGCTTCCTGGTTTTCAAAGACCTTGGCACAAGCCTAACAGTAACCCTAGGAAGGTAAATCAGCCGGGTATTAGGGTTCTTCCTAAGGAAGAAGCTTTGAAAGTAGCCATGTTGTGGCACTTTTGCACTCCCTTTTGGATGCCTTTCACAGCTCCAGTGTGCCTGGAGGTCTGGGCCTCCTGATTTTAAAAATCCTAGCACAAGGCCTACCTAACCCCAACCCGACGACGAGAAAGGCAAATCAGCCAGGAATTAGGGATGTCCCCAGGGAAATAGCTGTGGAGGCAGGCATGTTGTGGTACTTTTGTGCTCTTCTTGGGTAGTCCTTCCCAGCTGCTGTATTCTTGGAACTCAGGGCTTTCTGGTTGAAAGAACACTAACCCAAGGCCTAACACAAACCTCAACGCTAGGAATGAAAATCAGCCTATGGTTGGGGATGGTCTCATGCAAATAGCAGTGGAGGCAGCCAAGTTGTGTCACTTTTGCACTCCCGTTGGGATGCCTTGAACAGCTGCAGTGTGCCTGGAGCACAGGGCTTCCTGGTTTTAAAAGTCCTTGGCCCAAGCCTAACAGTAATCCTAGGAAGGTAAATCAGCCGGGTATTAGGGTTCTTCCTAAGGAAAAAGCTGTGAAAGCAGCCATGTTGTGGCACTTTTGCACTCCCTTTTGGATGCCTTTCACAGCTCCAGTGTGCCTGGAGGTCTGGGCTTCCTGATTTTAAAAATCCTAGCACAAGGCCTACCTAACCCCAACCCGACGACGAGAAAGGCAAATCAGCCAGGAATTAGGGATGTCCCCAAGGAAATAGCTGTGGAGGCAGGCATGTTGTGGTACTTTTGTGCTCTTCTTGGGTAGTCCTTCGCAGCTGCTGTGTTCTTGGAACTCAGGGCTTTCTGGTTAAAAAACTCTAACCCTAGGCCTAACTTAAAACTCAACGCTAGGAAGGAAAACCAGCCTAAGGTTGGGGATGGTCTCATGGAAATAGCATTGGAGGCAGCCAAGTTGTGTCACTTTTGCGCTCCCCTTGGGATGCCTTGAACAGCTGCAGTGTGCCTGGAGCACAGGGCTTCCTGGTTTTAAAAGTCCTTTGCCCAAGCCTAACAGTAACCCTAGGAAGGTAAATCAGCCGGGTATTAGGGTTCTTCCTAAGGAAGAAGCTGTGAAAGCAGCCATGTTGTGACACTTTTGCACTCCCTTTTGGATGCCTTTCACAGCTCCAGTGTGCCTGGAGGTCTGGGCTTCCTGATTTTAAAAATCCTAGCACAAGGCCTACCTAACCCCAACCCGACGACGAGAAAGGCAAATCAGCCAGGAATTAGGGATGTCCCCAAGGAAATAGCTGTGGAGGCAGGCATGTTGTGGTACTTTTGTGCTCTTCTTGGGTAGTCCTTCGCAGCTGCTGTGTTCTTGGAACTCAGGGCTTTCTGGTTGAAAGAACCCTAACCCTAGGCCTAACTCAAACCTAAAGGCTAGGAAGGAAAATCAGCCTATGGTTGGGGATGGTCTCATGGAAATAGCAGTGGAGGCAGCCAAGTTGTGTCACTTTTGCACTCCCGTTGGGATGCCTTGAACAGCTGCAGTGTGCCTGGAGCACAGGGCTTCCTGGTTTTCAAAGTCCTTGGCCCAAGCCTAACAGTAACCCTAGGAAGGTAAATCAGCCGGGTATTAGGGTTCTTCCTTAGGAAAAAGCTGTGAAAGCAGCCATGTTGTGGCACTTCTGCGCTCCCTTTGGGATGCCTTTGGCAGCTACAGTAAGCCTGGAACTCAGGGCTTCCTGGTTCAAAAAATCCTAGCCCTAGGCTGAACCCTAACCATAAACCTAGGCAGATAAATCAGCCTAGGTATAGTGATGGTGCCAAGGAAGAAGCTGTGAAAGCAGCCATGTTGTGACACTTTTGCACTCCCTTTTGGATGCCTTTCACAGCTCCAGTGTGCCTGGAGGTCTGGGCTTCCTGATTTTAAAAATCCTAGCACAAGGCCTACCTAACCCCAAGCCGACGACGAGAAAGGCAAATCAGCCAGGAATTAGGGATGTCCCCAAGGAAATAGCTGTGGAGGCAGGCATGTTGTGGTACTTTTGTGCTCTTCTTGGGTAGTCCTTCGCAGCTGCTGTGTTCTTGGAACTCAGGGCTTTCAGGTTAAAAGAACACTAACCATAGGCCGAAGTCAAACCTCAACGCTAGGAAGGAAAACCAGCCTAAGTTTGGGGATGGTTTCATGGAAATAGCAGTGGAGGCAGCCAAGTTGTGTCACTTTTGCACTCCCGTTGGGATGCCTTGAACAGCTGCAGTGTGCCTGGAGCACAGGGCTTCCTGGTTTTAAAAGTCCTTGGCCAAAGCCTAACAGTAACCCTAGGAAGGCAAATCAGCCGGGTATTAGGGTTCTTCCTTAGGAAAAAGCTGTGAAAGCAGCCATGTTGTGGCACTTCTGTGCTCCCTTTGGGATGCCTTTGGCAGCTGCAGTAAGCCTGGAACTCAGGGCTTCCTGGTTCAAAAAATCCTAGCCCTAGGCTGAACCCTAACCATAAACCTAGGCAGATAAATCAGCCTAGGTATAGTGATGGTGCCAAGGAAGAAGCTGTGAAAGCAGCCATGTTGTGACACTTTTGCACTCCCTTTTGGATGCCTTTCACAGCTCCAGTGTGCCTGGAGGTCTGGGCCTCCTGATTTCAAAAATCCTAGCACAAGGCCTACCTAACCCCAACCCGACGACGAGAAAGGCAAATCAGCCAGGAATTAGGGATGTCCCCAAGGAAATAGCTGTGGAGGCAGGCATGTTGTGGTACTTTTGTGCTCTTCTTGGGTAGTCCTTCGCAGCTGCTGTGTTCTTGGAACTCAGGGCTTTCTGGTTGAAAGAAGCCTAACCCTAGGCCTAACTCAAACCACAACGCTAGGAAGGAAAATCAGCCTATGGTTGGGGATGGTCTCATGGAAATAGCAGTGGAGGCAGCCAAGTTGTGTCACTTTTGCACTCCCCTTGGGATGCCTTGAACAGCTGCAGTGTGCCTGGAGCACAGGGCTTCCTGGTTTTAAAAGTCCTTTGCCCAAGCCTAACAGTAACCCTAGGAAGGTAAATCAGCCGGGTATTAGGGTTCTTCCTTAGGAAAAAGCTGTGAAAGCAGCCATGTTCTGGCACTTCTGCGCTCCCTTTGGGATGCCTTTGGTAGCTACAGTAAGCCTGGAGCACAGGGCTTCCTGGTTTTCAAAGACCTTGGCACAAGCCTAACAGTAACCCTAGGAAGGTAAATCAGCCGGGTATTAGGGTTCTTCCTAAGGAAGAAGCTGTGAAAGCAGCCATGTTGTGGCACTTTTGCACTCCCTTTTGGATGCCTTTCACAGCTCCAGTGTGCCTGGAGGTCTGGGCCTCCTGATTTTAAAAATCCTAGCACAAGGCCTACCTAACCCCAACCCGACGACGAGAAAGGCAAATCAGCCAGGAATTAGGGATGTCCCCAAGGAAATAGCTGTGGAGGCAGGCATGTTGTGGTACTTTTGTGCTCTTCTTGGGTAGTCCTTCGCAGCTGCTGTATTCTTGAAACTCAGGGCTTTCTGGTTAAAAAACTCTAACCCTAGGCCTAACTCAAACCTCAACGCTAGGAAGGAAAATCAGCCTATGGTTGGGGATGGTCTCATGGAAATAGCAGTGGAGGCAGCCAAGTTGTGTCACTTTTGCACTCCCGTTGGGATGCCTTGAACAGCTGCAGTGTGCCTGGAGCACAGGGCTTCCTGGTTTTAAAAGTCCTTGGCCCAAGCCTAACAGTAACCCTAGGAAGGTAAATCAGCCGGGTATTAGGGTTCTTCCTAAGGAAAAAGCTGTGAAAGCAGCCATGTTGTGGCACTTTTGCACTCCCTTTTGGATGCCTTTCACAGCTCCAGTGTGCCTGGAGGTCTGGGCTTCCTGATTTTAAAAATCCTAGCACAAGGCCTACCTAACCCCAACCCGACGACGAGAAAGGCAAATCAGCCAGGAATTAGGGATGTCCCCAAGGAAATAGCTGTGGAGGCAGGCATGTTGTGGTACTTTTGTGCTCTTCTTGGGTAGTCCTTCGCAGCTGCTGTGTTCTTGGAACTCAGGGCTTTCTGGTTGAAAGAACCCTAACCCTAGGCCTAACTCAAACCTCAAGGCTAGGAAGGAAAATCAGCCTATGGTTGGGGATGGTCTCATGGAAATAGCAGTGGAGGCAGCCAAGTTGTGTCACTTTTGCACTCCCGTTGGGATGCCTTGAACAGCTGCAGTGTGCCTGGAGCACAGGGCTTCCTGGTTTTCAAAGTCCTTGGCCCAAGCCTAACAGTAACCCTAGGAAGGTAAATCAGCCGGGTATTAGGGTTCTTCCTTAGGAAAAAGCTGTGAAAGCAGCCATGTTGTGGCACTTCTGCGCTCCCTTTGGGATGCCTTTGGCAGCTACAGTAAGCCTGGAACTCAGGGCTTCCTGGTTCAAAAAATCCTAGCCCTAGGCTGAACCCTAACCATAAACCTAGGCAGATAAATCAGCCTAGGTATAGTGATGGTGCCAAGGAAGAAGCTGTGAAAGCAGCCATGTTGTGACACTTTTGCACTCCCTTTTGGATGCCTTTCACAGCTCCAGTGTGCCTGGAGGTCTGGGCTTCCTGATTTTAAAAATCCTAGCACAAGGCCTACCTAACCCCAACCCGACGACGAGAAAGGCAAATCAGCCAGGAATTAGGGATGTCCCCAAGGAAATAGCTGTGGAGGCAGGCATGTTGTGGTACTTTTGTGCTCTTCTTGGGTAGTCCTTCGCAGCTGCTGTGTTCTTGGAACTCAGGGCTTTCAGGTTAAAAGAACACTAACCATAGGCCGAAGTCAAACCTCAACGCTAGGAAGGAAAACCAGCCTAAGTTTGGGGATGGTTTCATGGAAATAGCAGTGGAGGCAGCCAAGTTGTGTCACTTTTGCACTCCCATTGGGATGCCTTGAACAGCTGCAGTGTGCCTGGAGCACAGGGCTTCCTGGTTTTAAAAGTCCTTGGCCAAAGCCTAACAGTAACCCTAGGAAGGCAAATCAGCCGGGTATTAGGGTTCTTCCTTAGGAAAAAGCTGTGAAAGCAGCCATGTTGTGGCACTTCTGTGCTCCCTTTGGGATGCCTTTGGCAGCTACAGTAAGCCTGGAACTCAGGGCTTCCTGGTTCAAAAAATCCTAGCCCTAGGCTGAACCCTAACCATAAACCTAGGCAGATAAATCAGCCTAGGTATAGTGATGGTGCCAAGGAAGAAGCTGTGAAAGCAGCCATGTTGTGACACTTTTGCACTCCCTTTTGGATGCCTTTCACAGCTCCAGTGTGCCTGGAGGTCTGGGCTTCCTGATTTTAAAAATCCTAGCACAAGGCCTACCTAACCCCAACCCGACGACGAGAAAGGAAAATCAGCCAGGAATTAGGGATGTCCCCAAGGAAATAGCTGTGGAGGCAGGCATGTTGTGGTACTTTTGTGCTCTTCTTGGGTAGTCCTTCGCAGCTGCTGTGTTCTTGGAACTCAGGGCTTTCAGGTTAAAAGAACACTAACCCTAGGCCTAACTCAAACCTCAAGGCTAGGAAGGAAAATCAGCCTATGGTTGGGGATGGTCTCATGGAAATAGCAGTGGAGGCAGCCAAGTTGTGTCACTTTTGCACTCCCGTTGGGATGCCTTGAACAGCTGCAGTGTGCCTGGAGCACAGGGCTTCCTGGTTTTAAAAGTCCTTGGCCCAAGCCTAACAGTAACCCTAGGAAGGTAAATCAGCCGGGTATTAGGGTTCTTCCTTAGGAAAAAGCTGTGAAAGCAGCCATGTTCTGGCACTTCTGCGCTCCCTTTGGGATGCCTTTGGCAGCTACAGTAAGCCTGGAACTCAGGGCTTCCTGGTTCAAAAAATCCTAGCCCTAGGCTGAACCCTAACCATAAACATAGGCAGATAAATCAGCCTAGGTATAGTGATGGTGCCAAGGAAGAAGCTGTGAAAGCAGCCATGTTGTGACACTTTTGCACTCCCTTTTGGATGCCTTTCACAGCTCCAGTGTGCCTGGAGGTCTGGGCTTCCTGATTTTAAAAATCCTAGCACAAGGCCTACCTAACCCCAACCCGACGACGAGAAAGGCAAATCAGCCAGGAATTAGGGATGTCCCCAAGGAAATAGCTGTGGAGGCAGGCATGTTGTGGTACTTTTGTGCTCTTCTTGGGTAGTCCTTCGCAGCTGCTGTGTTCTTGGAACTCAGGGCTTTCTGGTTGAAAGAACCCTAACCCTAGGCCTAACTCAAACCTCAACGCTAGGAAGGAAAACCAGCCTAAGTTTGGGGATGGTCTCATGGAAATAGCAGTGGAGGCAGCCAAGTTGTGTCACTTTTGCACTCCCGTTGGGATGCCTTGAACAGCTGCAGTGTGCCTGGAGCACAGGGCTTCCTGGTTTTAAAAGTCCTTGGCCCAAGCCTAACAGTAACCCTAGGAAGGTAAATCAGCCGGGTATTAGGGTTCTTCCTAAGGAAAAAGCTGTGAAAGCAGCCATGTTGTGGCACTTTTGCACTCCCTTTTGGATGCCTTTCACAGCTCCAGTGTGCCTGGAGGTCTGGGCTTCCTGATTTTAAAAATCCTAGCACAAGGCCTACCTAACCCCAACCCGACGACGAGAAAGGCAAATCAGCCAGGAATTAGGGATGTCCCCAAGGAAATAGCTGTGGAGGCAGGCATGTTGTGGTACTTTTGTGCTCTTCTTGGGTAGTCCTTCGCAGCTGCTGTGTTCTTGGAACTCAGGGCTTTCTGGTTAAAAAACTCTAACCCTAGGCCTAACTCAAAACTCAACGCTAGGAAGGAAAACCAGCCTAAGGTTGGGGATGGTCTCATGGAAATAGCATTGGAGGCAGCCAAGTTGTGTCACTTTTGCGCTCCCCTTGGGATGCCTTGAAGAGCTGCAGTGTGCCTGGAGCACAGGGCTTCCTGGTTTTAAAAGTCCTTTGCCCAAGCCTAACAGTAACCCTAGGAAGGTAAATCAGCCGGGTATTAGGGTTCTTCCTAAGGAAGAAGCTGTGAAAGCAGCCATGTTGTGACACTTTTGCACTCCCTTTTGGATGCCTTTCACAGCTCCAGTGTGCCTGGAGGTCTGGGCTTCCTGATTTTAAAAATCCTAGCACAAGGCCTACCTAACCCCAACCCGACGACGAGAAAGGCAAATCAGCCAGGAATTAGGGATGTCCCCAAGGAAATAGCTGTGGAGGCAGGCATGTTGTGGTACTTTTGTGCTCTTCTTGGGTAGTCCTTCGCAGCTGCTGTGTTCTTGGAACTCAGGGCTTTCTGGTTGAAAGAACCCTAACCCTAGGCCTAACTCAAACCTCAAGGCTAGGAAGGAAAATCAGCCTATGATTGGGGATGGTCTCATGGAAATAGCAGTGGAGGCAGCCAAGTTGTGTCACTTTTGCACTCCCGTTGGGATGCCTTGAACAGCTGCAGTGTGCCTGGAGCACAGGGCTTCCTGGTTTTCAAAGTCCTTGGACCAAGCCTAACAGTAACCCTAGGAAGGTAAATCAGCCGGGTATTAGGGTTCTTCCTTAGGAAAAAGCTGTGAAAGCAGCCATGTTGTGGCACTTCTGCGCTCCCTTTGGGATGCCTTTGGCAGCTACAGTAAGCCTGGAACTCAGGGCTTCCTGGTTCAAAAAATCCTAGCCCTAGGCTGAACCCTAACCATAAACCTAGGCAGATAAATCAGCCTAGGTATAGTGATGGTGCCAAGGAAGAAGCTGTGAAAGCAGCCATGTTGTGACACTTTTGCACTCCCTTTTGGATGCCTTTCACAGCTCCAGTGTGCCTGGAGGTCTGGGCTTCCTGATTTTAAAAATCCTAGCACAAGGCCTACCTAACCCCAACCCGACGACGAGAAAGGCAAATCAGCCAGGAATTAGGGATGTCCCCAAGGAAATAGCTGTGGAGGCAGGCATGTTGTGGTACTTTTGTGCTCTTCTTGGGTAGTCCTTCGCAGCTGCTGTGTTCTTGGAACTCAGGGCTTTCAGGTTAAAAGAACACTAACCATAGGCCGAAGTCAAACCTCAACGCTAGGAAGGAAAACCAGCCTAAGTTTGGGGATGGTTTCATGGAAATAGCAGTGGAGGCAGCCAAGTTGTGTCACTTTTGCACTCCCGTTGGGATGCCTTGAACAGCTGCAGTGTGCCTGGAGCACAGGGCTTCCTGGTTTTAAAAGTCCTTGGCCAAAGCCTAACAGTAACCCTAGGAAGGCAAATCAGCCGGGTATTAGGGTTCTTCCTTAGGAAAAAGCTGTGAAAGCAGCCATGTTGTGGCACTTCTGTGCTCCCTTTGGGATGCCTTTGGCAGCTACAGTAAGCCTGGAACTCAGGGCTTCCTGGTTCAAAAAATCCTAGCCCTAGGCTGAACCCTAACCATAAACCTAGGCAGATAAATCAGCCTAGGTATAGTGATGGTGCCAAGGAAGAAGCTGTGAAAGCAGCCATGTTGTGACACTTTTGCACTCCCTTTTGGATGCCTTTCACAGCTCCAGTGTGCCTGGAGGTCTGGGCCTCCTGATTTCAAAAATCCTAGCACAAGGCCTACCTAACCCCAACCCGACGACGAGAAAGGCAAATCAGCCAGGAATTAGGGATGTCCCCAAGGAAATAGCTGTGGAGGCAGGCATGTTGTGGTACTTTTGTGCTCTTCTTGGGTAGTCCTTCGCAGCTGCTGTGTTCTTGGAACTCAGGGCTTTCTGGTTGAAAGAAGCCTAACCCTAGGCCTAACTCAAACCTCAACGCTAGGAAGGAAAATCAGCCTATGGTTGGGGATGGTCTCATGGAAATAGCAGTGGAGGCAGCCAAGTTGTGTCACTTTTGCACTCCCCTTGGGATGCCTTGAACAGCTGCAGTGTGCCTGGAGCACAGGGCTTCCTGGTTTTAAAAGTCCTTTGCCCAAGCCTAACAGTAACCCTAGGAAGGTAAATCAGCCGGGTATTAGGGTTCTTCCTTAGGAAAAAGCTGTGAAAGCAGCCATGTTCTGGCACTTCTGCGCTCCCTTTGGGATGCCTTTGGCAGCTACAGTAAGCCTGGAGCACAGGGCTTCCTGGTTTTCAAAGACCTTGGCACAAGCCTAACAGTAACCCTAGGAAGGTAAATCAGCCGGGTATTAGGGTTCTTCCTAAGGAAGAAGCTGTGAAAGCAGCCATGTTGTGGCACTTTTGCACTCCCTTTTGGATGCCTTTCACAGCTCCAGTGTGCCTGGAGGTCTGGGCCTCCTGATTTTAAAAATCCTAGCACAAGGCCTACCTAACCCCAACCCGACGACGAGAAAGGCAAATCAGCCAGGAATTAGGGATGTCCCCAAGGAAATAGCTGTGGAGGCAGGCATGTTGTGGTACTTTTGTGCTCTTCTTGGGTAGTCCTTCGCAGCTGCTGTGTTCTTGGAACTCAGGGCTTTCTGGTTGAAAGAACCCTAACCCTAGGCCTAACTCAAACCTCAACGCTAGGAAGGAAAACCAGCCTAAGTTTGGGGATGGTCTCATGGAAATAGCAGTGGAGGCAGCCAAGTTGTGTCACTTTTGCACTCCCGTTGGGATGCCTTGAACAGCTGCAGTGTGCCTGGAGCACAGGGCTTCCTGGTTTTAAAAGTCCTTGGCCCAAGCCTAACAGTAACCCTAGGAAGGTAAATCAGCCGGGTATTAGGGTTCTTCCTAAGGAAAAAGCTGTGAAAGCAGCCATGTTGTGGCACTTTTGCACTCCCTTTTGGATGCCTTTCACAGCTCCAGTGTGCCTGGAGGTCTGGGCTTCCTGATTTTAAAAATCCTAGCACAAGGCCTACCTAACCCCAACCCGACGACGAGAAAGGCAAATCAGCCAGGAATTAGGGATGTCCCCAAGGAAATAGCTGTGGAGGCAGGCATGTTGTGGTACTTTTGTGCTCTTCTTGGGTAGTCCTTCGCAGCTGCTGTGTTCTTGGAACTCAGGGCTTTCTGGTTAAAAAACTCTAACCCTAGGCCTAACTCAAAACTCAACGCTAGGAAGGAAAACCAGCCTAAGGTTGGGGATGGTCTCATGGAAATAGCATTGGAGGCAGCCAAGTTGTGTCACTTTTGCGCTCCCCTTGGGATGCCTTGAACAGCTGCAGTGTGCCTGGAGCACAGGGCTTCCTGGTTTTAAAAGTCCTTTGCCCAAGCCTAACAGTAACCCTAGGAAGGTAAATCAGCCGGGTATTAGGGTTCTTCCTAAGGAAGAAGCTGTGAAAGCAGCCATGTTGTGACACTTTTGCACTCCCTTTTGGATGCCTTTCACAGCTCCAGTGTGCCTGGAGGTCTGGGCTTCCTGATTTTAAAAATCCTAGCACAAGGCCTACCTAACCCCAACCCGACGACGAGAAAGGCAAATCAGCCAGGAATTAGGGATGTCCCCAAGGAAATAGCTGTGGAGGCAGGCATGTTGTGGTACTTTTGTGCTCTTCTTGGGTAGTCCTTCGCAGCTGCTGTGTTCTTGGAACTCAGGGCTTTCTGGTTGAAAGAACCCTAACCCTAGGCCTAACTCAAACCTCAAGGCTAGGAAGGAAAATCAGCCTATGGTTGGGGATGGTCTCATGGAAATAGCAGTGGAGGCAGCCAAGTTGTGTCACTTTTGCACTCCCGTTGGGATGCCTTGAACAGCTGCAGTGTGCCTGGAGCACAGGGCTTCCTGGTTTTCAAAGTCCTTGGACCAAGCCTAACAGTAACCCTAGGAAGGTAAATCAGCCGGGTATTAGGGTTCTTCCTTAGGAAAAAGCTGTGAAAGCAGCCATGTTGTGGCACTTCTGCGCTCCCTTTGGGATGCCTTTGGCAGCTACAGTAAGCCTGGAACTCAGGGCTTCCTGGTTCAAAAAATCCTAGCCCTAGGCTGAACCCTAACCATAAACCTAGGCAGATAAATCAGCCTAGGTATAGTGATGGTGCCAAGGAAGAAGCTGTGAAAGCAGCCATGTTGTGACACTTTTGCACTCCCTTTTGGATGCCTTTCACAGCTCCAGTGTGCCTGGAGGTCTGGGCTTCCTGATTTTAAAAATCCTAGCACAAGGCCTACCTAACCCCAACCCGACGACGAGAAAGGCAAATCAGCCAGGAATTAGGGATGTCCCCAAGGAAATAGCTGTGGAGGCAGGCATGTTGTGGTACTTTTGTGCTCTTCTTGGGTAGTCCTTCGCAGCTGCTGTGTTCTTGGAACTCAGGGCTTTCAGGTTAAAAGAACACTAACCATAGGCCGAAGTCAAACCTCAACGCTAGGAAGGAAAACCAGCCTAAGTTTGGGGATGGTTTCATGGAAATAGCAGTGGAGGCAGCCAAGTTGTGTCACTTTTGCACTCCCGTTGGGATGCCTTGAACAGCTGCAGTGTGCCTGGAGCACAGGGCTTCCTGGTTTTAAAAGTCCTTGGCCAAAGCCTAACAGTAACCCTAGGAAGGCAAATCAGCCGGGTATTAGGGTTCTTCCTTAGGAAAAAGCTGTGAAAGCAGCCATGTTGTGGCACTTCTGTGCTCCCTTTGGGATGCCTTTGGCAGCTACAGTAAGCCTGGAACTCAGGGCTTCCTGGTTCAAAAAATCCTAGCCCTAGGCTGAACCCTAACCATAAACCTAGGCAGATAAATCAGCCTAGGTATAGTGATGGTGCCAAGGAAGAAGCTGTGAAAGCAGCCATGTTGTGACACTTTTGCACTCCGTTTTGGATGCCTTTCACAGCTCCAGTGTGCCTGGAGGTCTGGGCCTCCTGATTTCAAAAATCCTAGCACAAGGCCTACCTAACCCCAACCCGACGACGAGAAAGGCAAATCAGCCAGGAATTAGGGATGTCCCCAAGGAAATAGCTGTGGAGGCAGGCATGTTGTGGTACTTTTGTGCTCTTCTTGGGTAGTCCTTCGCAGCTGCTGTGTTCTTGGAACTCAGGGCTTTCTGGTTGAAAGAAGCCTAACCCTAGGCCTAACTCAAACCTCAACGCTAGGAAGGAAAATCAGCCTATGGTTGGGGATGGTCTCATGGAAATAGCAGTGGAGGCAGCCAAGTTGTGTCACTTTTGCACTCCCCTTGGGATGCCTTGAACAGCTGCAGTGTGCCTGGAGCACAGGGCTTCCTGGTTTTAAAAGTCCTTTGCCCAAGCCTAACAGTAACCCTAGGAAGGTAAATCAGCCGGGTATTAGGGTTCTTCCTTAGGAAAAAGCTGTGAAAGCAGCCATGTTCTGGCACTTCTGCGCTCCCTTTGGGATGCCTTTGGCAGCTACAGTAAGCCTGGAGCACAGGGCTTCCTGGTTTTCAAAGACCTTGGCACAAGCCTAACAGTAACCCTAGGAAGGTAAATCAGCCGGGTATTAGGGTTCTTCCTAAGGAAGAAGCTGTGAAAGCAGCCATGTTGTGGCACTTTTGCACTCCCTTTTGGATGCCTTTCACAGCTCCAGTGTGCCTGGAGGTCTGGGCCTCCTGATTTTAAAAATCCTAGCACAAGGCCTACCTAACCCCAACCCGACGACGAGAAAGGCAAATCAGCCAGGAATTAGGGATGTCCCCAAGGAAATAGCTGTGGAGGCAGGCATGTTGTGGTACTTTTGTGCTCTTCTTGGGTAGTCCTTCGCAGCTGCTGTATTCTTGAAACTCAGGGCTTTCTGGTTAAAAAACTCTAACCCTAGGCCTAACTCAAACCTCAACGCTAGGAAGGAAAACCAGCCTAAGTTTGGGGATGGTCTCATGGAAATAGCAGTGGAGGCAGCCAAGTTGTGTCACTTTTGCACTCCCGTTGGGATGCCTTGAACAGCTGCAGTGTGCCTGGAGCACAGGGCTTCCTGGTTTTAAAAGTCCTTGGCCCAAGCCTAACAGTAACCCTAGGAAGGTAAATCAGCCGGGTATTAGGGTTCTTCCTAAGGAAAAAGCTGTGAAAGCAGCCATGTTGTGGCACTTTTGCACTCCCTTTTGGATGCCTTTCACAGCTCCAGTGTGCCTGGAGGTCTGGGCTTCCTGATTTTAAAAATCCTAGCACAAGGCCTACCTAACCCCAACCCGACGACGAGAAAGGAAAATCAGCCAGGAATTAGGGATGTCCCCAAGGAAATAGCTGTGGAGGCAGGCATGTTGTGGTACTTTTGTGCTCTTCTTGGTAGTCCTTCGCAGCTGCTGTGTTCTTGGAACTCAGGGCTTTCAGGTTAAAAGAACACTAACCCTAGGCCTAACTCAAACCTCAACGCTAGGAAGGAAAATCAGCCTATGGTTGGGGATGGTCTCATGGAAATAGCAGTGGAGGCAGCCAAGTTGTGTCACTTTTGCACTCCCGTTGTGATGCCTTGAACAGCTGCAGTGTGCCTGGAGCACAGGGCTTCCTGGTTTTAAAAGTCCTTGGCCCAAGCCTAACAGTAACCCTAGGAAGGTAAATCAGCCGGGTATTAGGGTTCTTCCTTAGGAAAAAGCTGTGAAAGCAGCCATGTTCTGGCACTTCTGCGCTCCCTTTGGGATGCCTTTGGCAGCTACAGTAAGCCTGGAACTCAGGGCTTCCTGGTTCAAAAAATCCTAGCCCTAGGCTGAACACTAACCATAAAGCTAGGCAGATAAATCAGCCTAGGTATAGTGATGGTGCCAAGGAAGAAGCTGTGAAAGCAGCCATGTTGTGACACTTTTGCACTCCCTTTTGGATGCCTTTCACAGCTCCAGTGTGCCTGGAGGTCTGGGCTTCCTGATTTTAAAAATCCTAGCACAAGGCCTACCTAACCCCAACCCGACGACGAGAAAGGCAAATCAGCCAGGAATTAGGGATGTCCCCAAGGAAATAGCTGTGGAGGCAGGCATGTTGTGGTACTTTTGTGCTCTTCTTGGGTAGTCCTTCGCAGCTGCTGTGTTCTTGGAACTCAGGGCTTTCTGGTTGAAAGAACCCTAACCCTAGGCCTAACTCAAACCTCAACGCTAGGAAGGAAAACCAGCCTAAGTTTGGGGATGGTCTCATGGAAATAGCAGTGGAGGCAGCCAAGTTGTGTCACTTTTGCACTCCCGTTGGGATGCCTTGAACAGCTGCAGTGTGCCTGGAGCACAGGGCTTCCTGGTTTTAAAAGTCCTTGGCCCAAGCCTAACAGTAACCCTAGGAAGGTAAATCAGCCGGGTATTAGGGTTCTTCCTAAGGAAAAAGCTGTGAAAGCAGCCATGTTGTGGCACTTTTGCACTCCCTTTTGGATGCCTTTCACAGCTCCAGTGTGCCTGGAGGTCTGGGCTTCCTGATTTTCAAAATCCTAGCACAAGGCCTACCTAACCACAACCCGACGACGAGAAAGGCAAATCAGCCAGGAATTAGGGATGTCCCCAAGGAAATAGCTGTGGAGGCAGGCATGTTGTGGTACTTTTGTGCTCTTCTTGGGTAGTCCTTCGCAGCTGCTGTATTCTTGAAACTCAGGGCTTTCTGGTTAAAAAATTCTAAGCCTAGGCCTAACTCAAACCTCAACGCTAGGAAGGAAAATCAGCCTATGGTTGGGGATGGTCTCATGGAAATAGCAGTGGAGGCAGCCAAGTTGTGTCACTTTTGCACTCCCGTTGGGATGCCTTGAACAGCTGCAGTGTGCCTGGAGCACAGGGCTTCCTGGTTTTCAAAGTCCTTGGCACAAGCCTAACAGTAACCCTAGGAAGGTAAATCAGCCGGGTATTAGGGTTCTTCCTTAGGAAAAAGCTGTGAAAGCAGCCATGTTGTGGCACTTTTGCACTCCCTTTTGGATGCCTTTCACAGCTCCAGTGTGCCTGGAGGTCTGGGCTTCCTGATTTTAAAAATCCTAGCACAAGGCCTACCTAACCCCAACCCGACGACGAGAAAGGCAAATCAGCCAGGAATTAGGGATGTCCCCAAGGAAATAGCTGTGGAGGCAGGCATGTTGTGGTACTTTTGTGCTCTTCTTGGGTAGTCCTTCGCAGCTGCTGTGTTCTTGGAACTCAGGGCTTTCTGGTTGAAAGAAGCCTAACCCTAGGCCTAACTCAAACCTCAAGGCTAGGAAGGAAAATCAGCCTATGTTTGGGGATGGTCTCATGGAAATAGCAGTGGAGGCAGCCAAGTTGTGTCACTTTTGCACTCCCGTTGGGATGCCTTGAACAGCTGCAGTGTGCCTGGAGCACAGGGCTTCCTGGTTTTCAAAGTCCTTGGCCCAAGCCTAACAGTAACCCTAGGAAGGTAAATCAGCCGGGTGTTAGGATTCTTCCTTAGGAAAAAGCTGTGAAAGCAGCCATGTTGTGGCACTTCTGCGCTCCCTTTGGGATGCCTTTGGCAGCTACAGTAAGCCTGGAACTCAGGGCTTCCTGGTTCAAAAAATCCTAGCCCTAGGCTGAACCCTAACCATAAACCTAGGCAGATAAATCAGCCCAGGTATAGTGATGGTGCCAAGGAAGAAGCTGTGAAAGCAGCCATGTTGTGGCACTTTTGCACTCCCTTTTGGATGCCTTTCACAGCTCCAGTGTGCCTGGAGGTCTGGGCTTCCTGATTTTAAAAATCCTATCACAAGGCCTACCTAACCCCAATCCGACGACGAGAAAGGCAAATCAGCCTGGAATTAGGGGTGTCCCCAAGGAAATAGCTGTGGAGGCAGGCATGTTGTGGTACTTTTGTGCTCTTCTTGGGTAGTCCTTCGCAGCTGCTGTATTCTTGAAACTCAGGGCTTTCTGGTTAAAAAACTCTAAGCCTAGGCCTAACTCAAACCTCAACGCTAGGAAGGAAAACCAGCCTAAGGTTGGGGATGGTCTCATGGAAATAGCAGTGGAGGCAGCCAAGTTGTGTCACTTTTGCACTCCCGTTGGGATGCCTTGAGCAGCTGCAGTGTGCCTGGAGCACAGGGCTTCCTAGTTTTAAAAGTCCTTGGCCCAAGCCTAACAGTAACCCTAGGAAGGTAAATCAGCCGGGTATTAGGGTTCTTCCTAAGGAAAAAGCTGTGAAAGCAGCCATGTTGTGGCACTTTTGCACTCCCTTTTGGATGCCTTTCACAGCTCCAGTGTGCCTGGAGTTCTGGGCTTCCTGATTTTAAAAATCCTAGCACAAGGCCTACCTAACCCCAACCCGACGACGAGAAAGGCAAATCAGCCAGGAATTAGGGATGTCCCCAAGGAAATAGCTGTGGAGGCAGGCATGTTGTGGTACTTTTGTGCTCTTCTTGGGTAGTCCTTCGCAGCTGCTGTGTTCTTGGAACTCAGGGCTTTCTGGTTAAAAAACTCTAACCCTAGGCCTAACTCAAAACTCAACGCTAGGAAGGAAAACCAGCGTAAGGTTGGGGATGGTCTCATGGAAATAGCGTTGGAGGCAGCCAAGTTGTGTCACTTTTGCGCTCCCCTTGGGATGCCTTGAACAGCTGCAGTGTGCCTGGAGCACAGGGCTTCCTGGTTTTAATAGTCCTTTGCCCAAGCCTAACAGTAACCCTAGGAAGGTAAATCAGCCGGGTATTAGGGTTCTTCCTAAGGAAGAAGCTGTGAAAGCAGCCATGTTGTGACACTTTTGCACTCCCTTTTGGATGCCTTTCACAGCTCCAGTGTGCCTGGAGGTCTGAGCTTCCTGATTTTAAAAATCCTAGCACAAGGCCTGCCTAACCCCAACCCGACGACGAGAAAGGCAAATCAGCCAGGAATTAGGGATGTCCCCAAGGAAATAGCTGTGGAGGCAGGCATGTTGTGGTACTTTTGTGCTCTTCTTGGTAGTCCTTCGCAGCTGCTGTGTTCTTGGAACTCAGGGCTTTCAGGTTAAAAGAACACTAACCCTAGGCCTAACTCAAACCTCAACGCTAGGAAGGAAAATCAGCCTATGGTTGGGGATGGTCTCATGGAAATAGCAGTGGAGGCAGCCAAGTTGTGTCACTTTTGCACTCCCGTTGTGATGCCTTGAACAGCTGCAGTGTGCCTGGAGCACAGGGCTTCCTGGTTTTAAAAGTCCTTGGCCCAAGCCTAACAGTAACCCTAGGAAGGTAAATCAGCCGGGTATTAGGGTTCTTCCTTAGGAAAAAGCTGTGAAAGCAGCCATGTTCTGGCACTTCTGCGCTCCCTTTGGGATGCCTTTGGCAGCTACAGTAAGCCTGGAACTCAGGGCTTCCTGGTTCAAAAAATCCTAGCCCTAGGCTGAACACTAACCATAAACCTAGGCAGATAAATCAGCCTAGGTATAGTGATGGTGCCAAGGAAGAAGCTGTGAAAGCAGCCATGTTGTGACACTTTTGCACTCCCTTTTGGATGCCTTTCACAGCTCCAGTGTGCCTGGAGGTCTGGGCTTCCTGATTTTAAAAATCCTAGCACAAGGCCTACCTAACCCCAACCCGACGACGAGAAAGGCAAATCAGCCAGGAATTAGGGATGTCCCCAAGGAAATAGCTGTGGAGGCAGGCATGTTGTGGTACTTTTGTGCTCTTCTTGGGTAGTCCTTCGCAGCTGCTGTGTTCTTGGAACTCAGGGCTTTCTGGTTGAAAGAACCCTAACCCTAGGCCTAACTCAAACCTCAACGCTAGGAAGGAAAACCAGCCTAAGTTTGGGGATGGTCTCATGGAAATAGCAGTGGAGGCAGCCAAGTTGTGTCACTTTTGCACTCCCGTTGGGATGCCTTGAACAGCTGCAGTGTGCCTGGAGCACAGGGCTTCCTGGTTTTAAAAGTCCTTGGCCCAAGCCTAACAGTAACCCTAGGAAGGTAAATCAGCCGGGTATTAGGGTTCTTCCTAAGGAAAAAGCTGTGAAAGCAGCCATGTTGTGGCACTTTTGCACTCCCTTTTGGATGCCTTTCACAGCTCCAGTGTGCCTGGAGGTCTGGGCTTCCTGATTTTAAAAATCCTAGCACAAGGCCTACCTAACCACAACCCGACGACGAGAAAGGCAAATCAGCCAGGAATTAGGGATGTCCCCAAGGAAATAGCTGTGGAGGCAGGCATGTTGTGGTACTTTTGTGCTCTTCTTGGGTAGTCCTTCGCAGCTGCTGTATTCTTGAAACTCAGGGCTTTCTGGTTAAAAAATTCTAAGCCTAGGCCTAACTCAAACCTCAACGCTAGGAAGGAAAATCAGCCTATGGTTGGGGATGGTCTCATGGAAATAGCAGTGGAGGCAGCCAAGTTGTGTCACTTTTGCACTCCCGTTGGGATGCCTTGAACAGCTGCAGTGTGCCTGGAGCACAGGGCTTCCTGGTTTTCAAAGTCCTTGGCCCAAGCCTAACAGTAACCCTAGGAAGGTAAATCAGCCGGGTGTTAGGATTCTTCCTTAGGAAAAAGCTGTGAAAGCAGCCATGTTGTGGCACTTCTGCGCTCCCTTTGGGATGCCTTTGGCAGCTACAGTAAGCCTGGAACTCAGGGCTTCCTGGTTCAAAAAATCCTAGCCCTAGGCTGAACCCTAACCATAAACCTAGGCAGATAAATCAGCCCAGGTATAGTGATGGTGCCAAGGAAGAAGCTGTGAAAGCAGCCATGTTGTGGCACTTTTGCACTCCCTTTTGGATGCCTTTCACAGCTCCAGTGTGCCTGGAGGTCTGGGCTTCCTGATTTTAAAAATCCTATCACAAGGCCTACCTAACCCCAACCCGACGACGAGAAAGGCAAATCAGCCTGGAATTAGGGGTGTCCCCAAGGAAATAGCTGTGGAGGCAGGCATGTTGTGGTACTTTTGTGCTCTTCTTGGGTAGTCCTTCGCAGCTGCTGTATTCTTGAAACTCAAGGCTTTCTGGTTAAAAAACTCTAAGCCTAGGCCTAACTCAAACCTCAACGCTAGGAAGGAAAACCAGCCTAAGGTTGGGGATGGTCTCATGGAAATAGCAGTGGAGGCAGCCAAGTTGTGTCACTTTTGCACTCCCGTTGGGATGCCTTGAGCAGCTGCAGTGTGCCTGGAGCACAGGGCTTCCTAGTTTTAAAAGTCCTTGGCCCAAGCCTAACAGTAACCCTAGGAAGGTAAATCAGCCGGGTATTAGGGTTCTTCCTAAGGAAAAAGCTGTGAAAGCAGCCATGTTGTGGCACTTTTGCACTCCCTTTTGGATGCCTTTCACAGCTCCAGTGTGCCTGGAGTTCTGGGCTTCCTGATTTTAAAAATCCTAGCACAAGGCCTACCTAACCCCAACCCGACGACGAGAAAGGCAAATCAGCCAGGAATTAGGGATGTCCCCAAGGAAATAGCTGTGGAGGCAGGCATGTTGTGGTACTTTTGTGCTCTTCTTGGGTAGTCCTTCGCAGCTGCTGTGTTCTTGGAACTCAGGGCTTTCTGGTTAAAAAACCCTAACCCTAGGCCTAACTCAAACCTCAAGGCTAGGAAGGAAAATCAGCCTATGGTTGGGGATGGTCTCATGGAAATAGCAGTGGAGGCAGCCAAGTTGTGTCACTTTTGCACTCCCGTTGGGATGCCTTGAACAGCTGCAGTGTGCCTGGAGCACAGGGCTTCCTGGTTTTCAAAGTCCTTGGCCCAAGCCTAACAGTAACCCTAGGAAGGTAAATCAGCCGGGTATTAGGGTTCTTCCTTAGGAAAAAGCTGTGAAAGCAGCCATGTTGTGGCACTTCTGTGCTCCCTTTGGGATGCCTTTCGCAGCTACAGTAAGCCTGGAACTCAGGGCTTCCTGGTTCAAAAAATCCTAGCCCTAGGCTGAACCCTAACCATAAACCTAGGCAGATAAATCAGCCCAGGTATAGTGATGGTGCCAAGGAAGAAGCTGTGAAAGCAGCCATGTTGTGGCACTTTTGCACTCCCTTTTGGATGCCTTTCACAGCTCCAGTGTGCCTGGAGGTCTGGGCTTCCTGATTTTAAAAATCCTAGCACAAGGCCTACCTAACCCCAACCCGACGACGAGAAAGGCAAATCAGCCAGGAATTAGGGATGTCCCCAAGGAAATAGCTGTGGAGGCAGGCATGTTGTGGTACTTTTGTGCTCTTCTTGGGTAGTCCTTCGCAGCTGCTGTGTTCTTGGAACTCAGGGCTTTCAGGTTAAAAGAACACTAACCATAGGCCGAACTCAAAACTCAACGCTAGGAAGGAAAACCAGCCTAAGGTTGGGGATGGTCTCATGGAAATAGCAGTGGAGGCAGCCAAGCTGTGTCACTTTTGCACTCCCGTTGGGATGCCTTGAACAGCTGCAGTGTGCCTGGAGCACAGGGCTTCCTGGTTTTAAAAGTCCTTGGCCCAAGCCTAACAGTAACCCTAGGAAGGTAAATCAGCCGGGTATTAGGGTTCTTCCTAAGGAAAAAGCTGTGAAAGCAGCCATGTTGTGGCACTTTTGCACTCCCTTTTGGATGCCTTTCACAGCTCCAGTGTGCCTGGAGGTCTGGGCTTCCTGATTTTAAAAATCCTAGCACAAGGCCTACCTAACCCCAACCCGACGACGAGAAAGGCAAATCAGCCAGGAATTAGGGATGTCCCCAAGGAAATAGCTGTGGAGGCAGGCATGTTGTGGTACTTTTGTGCTCTTCTTGGGTAGTCCTTCGCAGCTGCTGTGTTCTTGAAACTCAGGGCTTTCTGGTTAAAAAACTCTAACCCTAGGCCTAACTCAAACCTCAACACTAGGAAGGAAAATCAGCCTATGATTCGGGATGGTCTCATGGAAATAGCAGTGGAGGCAGCCAAGTTGTGTCACTTTTGCGCTCCCCTTGGGATGCCTTGAACAGCTGCAGTGTGCCTGGAGCACAGGGCTTCCTGGTTTTAAAAGTCCTTTGCCCAAGCCTAACAGTAACCCTAGGAAGGTATATCAGCCGGGTATTAGGGTTCTTCCTTAGGAAAAAGCTGTGAAAGCAGCCATGTTCTGGCACTTCTGCGCTCCCTTTGGGATGCCTTTGGCAGCTACAGTAAGCCTGGAACTCAGGGCTTCCTGGTTCAAAAAATCCTAGCCCTAGGCTGAACACTAACCATAAACCTAGGCAGATAAATCAGCCTAGGTATAGTGATGGTGCCAAGGAAGAAGCTGTGAAAGCAGCCATGTTGTGACACTTTTGCACTCCCTTTTGGATGCCTTTCACAGCTCCAGTGTGCCTGGAGGTCTGGGCTTCCTGATTTTAAAAATCCTAGCACAAGACCTACCTAACCCCAACCCGACGACGAGAAAGGCAAATCAGCCAGGAATTAGGGATGTCCCCAAGGAAATAGCTGTGGAGGCAGGCATGTTGTGGTACTTTTGTGCTCTTCTTGGGTAGTCCTTCGCAGCTGCTGTATTCTTGAAACTCCGGGCTTTCTGGGTGAAAAACTCTAACCCTAGGCCTAACTCAAACCTCAACCCTAGGAAGGAAAACCAGCCTAAGGTTAGGGATGGTCTCATGGAAATAGCAGTGGAGGCAGCCAAGTTGTGTCACTTTTGCACTCCCGTTGGGATGCCTTGAACAGCTGCAGTGTGCCTGGAGCACAGGGCTTCCTGGTTTTAAAAGTCCTAGGCCCAAGCCTAACAGTAACCCTAGGAAGGTAAATCAGCCGGGTATTAGGGTTCTTCCTTAGGAAAAAGCTGTGAAAGCAGCCATGTTGTGGCACTTTTGCACTCCCTTTTGGATGCCTTTCACAGCTCCAGTGTGCCTGGAGTTCTGGGCTTCCTGATTTTAAAAATGCGAGCACAAGGCCTACCTAACCCCAACCCGACGACGAGAAAGGCAAATCAGCCAGGAATTAGGGATGTCCCCAAGGAAATAGCTGTGGAGGCAGGCATGTTGTGGTACTTTTGTGCTCTTCTTGGGTAGTCCTTCGCAGCTGCTGTATTCTTGGAACTCAGGGCTTTCAGGATAAAAGAACAGTAACCATAGGCCTAACTCAAACCTCAACACTAGGAAGGAAAATCAGCCTATGATTCGGGATGGTCTCATGGAAATAGCAGTGGAGGCAGCCAAGTTGTGTCACTTTTGCGCTCCCCTTGGGATGCCTTGAACAGCTGCAGTGTGCCTGGAGCACAGGGCTTCCTGGTTTTAAAAGTCCTTTGCCCAAGCCTAACAGTAACCCTAGGAAGGTAAATCAGCCGGGTATTAGGGATCTTCCTTAGGAAAAAGCTGTGAAAGCAGCCATGTTGTGACACTTTTGCACTCCCTTTTGGATGCCTTTCACAGCTCCAGTGTGCCTGGAGGTCTGGGCTTCCTGATTTTAAAAATCCTAGCACAAGGCCTACCTAACCCCAACCCGACGACGAGAAAGGCAAATCAGCCAGGAATTAGGGATGTCCCCAAGGAAATAGCTGTGGAGGCAGGCATGTTGTGGTACTTTTGTGCTCTTCTTGGGTAGTCCTTCGCAGCTGCTGTGTTCTTGGAACTCAGGGCTTTCTGGTTGAAAGAACACTAACCCAAGGCCTAACACAAACCTCAACGCTAGGAATGAAAATCAGCCTATGTTTGGGGATGGTCTCATGGAAATAGCAGTGGAGGCAGCCAAGTTGTGTCACTTTTGCACTCCCGTTGGGATGCCTTGAACAGCTGCAGTGTGCCTGGAGCACAGGGCTTCCTGGTTTTAAAAGTCCTTGGCCCAAGCCTAACAGTAACCCTAGGAAGGTAAATCAGCCGGGTATTAGGGTTCTTCCTAAGGAAAAAGCTGTGAAAGCAGCCATGTTGTGGCACTTTTGCACTCCCTTTTGGATGCCTTTCACAGCTCCAGTGTGCCTGGAGGTCTGGGCTTCCTGATTTTAAAAATCCTAGCACAAGGCCTACCTAACCCCAACCCGACGACGAGAAAGGCAAATCAGCCAGGAATTAGGGATGTCCCCAAGGAAATAGCTGTGGAGGCAGGCATGTTGTGGTACTTTTGTGCTCTTCTTGGGTAGTCCTTCGCAGCTGCTGTGTTCTTGGAACTCAGGGCTTTCTGGTTAAAAAACTCTAACCCTAGGCCTAACTCAAAACTCAACGCTAGGAAGGAAAACCAGCCTAAGATTGGGGATGGTCTCATGGAAATAGCATTGGAGGCAGCCAAGTTGTGTCACTTTTGCGCTCCCCTTGGGATGCCTTGAACAGCTGCAGTGTGCCTGGAGCACAGGGCTTCCTGGTTTTAAAAGTCCTTTGCCCAAGCCTAACAGTAACCCTAGGAAGGTAAATCAGCCGGGTATTAGGGTTCTTCCTAAGGAAGAAGCTGTGAAAGCAGCCATGTTGTGGCACTTTTGCACTCCCTTTTGGATGCCTTTCACAGCTCCAGTGTGCCTGGAGGTCTGGGCTTCCTGATTTTAAAAATCCTAGCACAAGGCCTGCCTAACCCCAACCCGACGACGAGAAAGGCAAATCAGCCAGGAATTAGGGATGTCCCCAAGGAAATAGCTGTGGAGGCAGGCATGTTGTGGTACTTTTGTGCTCTTCTTGGGTAGTCCTTCGCAGCTGCTGTGTTCTTGGAACTCAGGGCTTTCTGGTTGAAAGAACCCTAACCCTAGGCCTAACTCAAACCTCAAGGCTAGGAAGGAAAATCAGCCTATGGTTGGGGATGGTCTCATGGAAATAGCAGTGGAGGCAGCCAAGTTGTGTCACTTTTGCACTCCCGTTGGGATGCCTTGAACAGCTGCAGTGTGCCTGGAGCACAGGGCTTCCTGGTTTTAAAAGTCCTTGGCCCAAGCCTAACAGTAACCCTAGGAAGGTAAATCAGCCTGGTATTAGGGTTCTTCCTTAGGAAAAAGCTGTGAAAGCAGCCATGTTGTGGCACTTCTGTGCTCCCTTTGGGATGCCTTTCGCAGCTACAGTAAGCCTGGAACTCAGGGCTTCCTGGTTCAAAAAATCCTAGCCCTAGGCTGAACCCTAACCATAAACCTAGGCAGATAAATCAGCCCAGGTATAGTGATGGTGCCAAGGAAGAAGCTGTGAAAGCAGCCATGTTGTGGCACTTTTGCACTCCCTTTTGGATGCCTTTCACAGCTCCAGTGTGCCTGGAGGTCTGGGCTTCCTGATTTTAAAAATCCTAGCACAAGGCCTACCTAACCCCAAGCCGACGACGAGAAAGGCAAATCAGCCAGGAATTAGGGATGTCCCCAAGGAAATAGCTGTGGAGGCAGGCATGTTGTGGTACTTTTGTGCTCTTCTTGGGTAGTCCTTCGCAGCTGCTGTATTCTTGGAACTCAGGGCTTTCAGGATAAAAGAACAGTAACCATAGGCCTAACTCAAACCTCAACACTAGGAAGGAAAATCAGCCTATGATTCGGGATGGTCTCATGGAAATAGCAGTGGAGGCAGCCAAGTTGTGTCACTTTTGCGCTCCCCTTGGGATGCGTTGAACAGCTGCAGTGTGCCTGGAGCACAGGGCTTCCTGGTTTTAAAAGTCCTTGGCCCAAGCCTAACAGTAACCCTAGGAAGGTAAATCAGCCGGGTATTAGGGATCTTCCTTAGGAAAAAGCTGTGAAAGCAGCCATGTTGTGACACTTTTGCACTCCCTTTTGGATGCCTTTCACAGCTCCAGTGTGCCTGGAGGTCTGGGCTTCCTGATTTTAAAAATCCTAGCACAAGGCCTACCTAACCCCAACCTGACGACGAGAAAGGCAAATCAGCCAGGAATTAGGGATGTCCCCAAGGAAATAGCTGTGGAGGCAGGCATGTTGTGGTACTTTTGTGCTCTTCTTGGGTAGTCCTTCGCAGCTGCTGTGTTCTTGGAACTCAGGGCTTTCTGGTTGAAAGAACACTAACCCAAGGCCTAACACAAACCTCAACGCTAGGAATGAAAATCAGCCTATGGTTGGGGATGGTCTCATGGAAATAGCAGTGGAGGCAGCCAAGTTGTGTCACTTTTGCACTCCCGTTGGGATGCCTTGAACAGCTGCAGTGTGCCTGGAGCACAGGGCTTCCTGGTTTTAAAAGTCCTTGGCCCAAGCCTAACAGTAACCCTAGGAAGGTAAATCAGCCTGGTATTAGGGTTCTTCCTTAGGAAAAAGCTGTGAAAGCAGCCATGTTGTGGCACTTCTGTGCTCCCTTTGGGATGCCTTTGGCAGCTACAGTAAGCCTGGAACTCAGGGCTTCCTGGTTCAAAAAATCCTAGCCCTAGGCTGAACCCTAACCATAAACCTAGGCAGATAAATCAGCCCAGGTATAGTGATGGTGCCAAGGAAGAAGCTGTGAAAGCAGCCATGTTGTGGCACTTTTGCACTCCCTTTTGGATGCCTTTCACAGCTCCAGTGTGCCTGGAGGTCTGGGCTTCCTGATTTTAAAAATCCTAGCACAAGGCCTACCTAACCCCAACCCGACGACGAGAAAGGCAAATCAGCCAGGAATTAGGGATGTCCCCAAGGAAATAGCTGTGGAGGCAGGCATGTTGTGGTACTTTTGTGCTCTTCTTGGGTAGTCCTTCGCAGCTGCTGTGTTCTTGGAACTCAGGGCTTTCAGGTTAAAAGAAAACTAACCATAGGCTGAACTCAAAACTCAACGCTAGGAAGGAAAACCAGCCTAAGGTTGGGGATGGTCTCATGGAAATAGCAGTGGAGGCAGCCAAGCTGTGTCACTTTTGCACTCCCGTTGGGATGCCTTGAACAGCTGCAGTGTGCCTGGAGCACAGGGCTTCCTGGTTTTAAAAGTCCTTGGCCCAAGCCTAACAGTAACCCTAGGAAGGTAAATCAGCCGGGTATTAGGGTTCTTCCTAAGGAAAAAGCTGTGAAAGCAGCCATGTTGTGGCACTTTTGCACTCCCTTTTGGATGCCTTTCACAGCTCCAGTGTGCCTGGAGTTCTGGGCTTCCTGATTTTAAAAATCCTAGCACAAGGCCTACCTAACCCCAACGCGACGACGAGAAAGGCAAATCAGCCAGGAATTAGGGATGTCCCCAAGGAAATAGCTGTGGAGGCAGGCATGTTGTGGTACTTTTGTGCTCTTCTTGGGTAGTCCTTCGCAGCTGCTGTATTCTTGGAACTCAGGGCTTTCTGGTTGAAAGAACCCTAACCCTAGGCCTAACTCAAACCTAAAGGCTAGGAAGGAAAATCAGCCTATGATTCGGGATGGTCTCATGGAAATAGCAGTGGAGGCAGCCAAGTTGTGTCACTTTTGCGCTCCCCTTGGGATGCGTTGAACAGCTGCAGTGTGCCTGGAGCACAGGGCTTCCTGGTTTTAGAAGTCCTTGGCCCAAGCCTAACAGTAACCCTAGGAAGGTAAATCAGCCGGGTATTAGGGATCTTCCTTAGGAAAAAGCTGTGAAAGCAGCCATGTTGTGACACTTTTGCACTCCCTTTTGGATGCCTTTCACAGCTCCAGTGTGCCTGGAGGTCTGGGCTTCCTGATTTTAAAAATCCTAGCACAAGGCCTACCTAACCCCAACCCGACGACGAGAAAGGCAAATCAGCCAGGAATTAGGGATGTCCCCAAGGAAATAGCTGTGGAGGCAGGCATGTTGTGGTACTTTTGTGCTCTTCTTGGGTAGTCCTTCGCAGCTGCTGTGTTCTTGGAACTCAGGGCTTTCTGGTTGAAAGAACACTAACCCAAGGCCTAACACAAACCTCAACGCTAGGAATGAAAATCAGCCTATGGTTGGGGATGGTCTCATGGAAGTAGCAGTGGAGGCAGCCAAGCTGTGTCACTTTTGCACTCCCGTTGGGATGCCTTGAACAGCTGCAGTGTGCCTGGAGCACAGGGCTTCCTGGTTTTAAAAGTCCTTGGCCCAAGCCTAACAGTAACCCTAGGAAGGTAAATCAGCCGGGTATTAGGGTTCTTCCTAAGGAAAAAGCTGTGAAAGCAGCCATGTTGTGGCACTTTTGCACTCCCTTTTGGATGCCTTTCACAGCTCCAGTGTGCCTGGAGTTCTGGGCTTCCTGATTTTAAAAATCCTAGCACAAGGCCTACCTAACCCCAACCCGACGACGAGAAAGGCAAATCAGCCAGGAATTAGGGATGTCCCCAAGGAAATAGCTGTGGAGGCAGGCATGTTGTGGTACTTTTGTGCTCTTCTTGGGTAGTCCTTCGCAGCTGCTATATTCTTGGAACTCAGGGCTTTCAGGTTAAAAGGACAGTAACCATAGGCATAACTCAAAACTCAACGCTAGGAAGGAAAACCAGCCTAAGGTTGGGGATGGTCTCATGGAAATAGCAGTGGAGGCAGCCAAGTTGTGTCACTTTTGCGCTCCCCTTGGGATGCCTTGAACAGCTGCAGTGTGCCTGGAGCACAGGGCTTCCTGGTTTTCAAAGTCCTTGGCCCAAGCCTAACAGTAACCCTAGGAAGGTAAATCAGCTGGGTGTTAGGGTTCTTCCTTAGGAAAAAGCTGTGAAAGCAGCCATGTTGTGGCACTTCTGCGCTCCCTTTGGGATGCCTTTGGCAGCTACAGTAAGCCTGGAACTCAGGGCTTCCTGGTTCAAAAAATCCTAGCCCTAGGCTGAACCCTAAGCATAAACCTAGGCAGATAAATCAGCCCAGGTATAGTGATGGTGCCAAGGAAGAAGCTGTGAAAGCAGCCATGTTGTGGCACTTTTGCACTCCCTTTTGGATGCCTTTCACAGCTCCAGTGTGCCTGGAGGTCTGGGCTTCCTGATTTTAAAAATCCTAGCACAAGGCCTACCTAACCCCAACCCGACGACGAGAAAGGCAAATCAGCCAGGAATTAGGGATGTCCCCAAGGAAATAGCTGTGGAGGCAGGCATGTTGTGGTACTTTTGTGCTCTTCTTGGGTAGTCCTTCGCAGCTGCTGTGTTCTTGAAACTCAGGGCTTTCTGGTTAAAAAACTCTAACCCTAGGCCTAACTCAAACCTCAACACTAGGAAGGAAAATCAGCCTATGATTCGGGATGGTCTCATGGAAATAGCAGTGGAGGCAGCCAAGTTGTGTCACTTTTGCGCTCCCCTTGGGATGCCTTGAACAGCTGCAGTGTGCCTGGAGCACAGGGCTTCCTGGTTTTAAAAGTCCTTTGCCCAAGCCTAACAGTAACCCTAGGAAGGTAAATCAGCCGGGTATTAGGGTTCTTCCTTAGGAAAAAGCTGTGAAAGCAGCCATGTTGTGGCACTTCTGCGCTCCCTTTGGGATGCCTTTGGCAGCTACAGTAAGCCTGGAACTCAGGGCTTCCTGGTTCAAAAAATCCTAGCCCTAGGCTGAACCCTAACCATAAACCTAGGCAGATAAATCAGCCTAGGTATAGTGATGGTGCCAAGGAAGAAGCTGTGAAAGCAGCCATGTTGTGACACTTTTGCACTCCCTTTTGGATGCCTTTCACAGCTCCAGTGTGCCTGGAGTTCTGGGCTTCCTGATTTTAAAAATCTTAGCACAAGGCCTACCTAACCCCAACCCGACGACGAGAAAGGCAAATCAGCCAGGAATTAGGGATGTCCCCAAGGAAATAGCTGTGGAGGCAGGCATGTTGTGGTACTTTTGTGCTCTTCTTGGGTAGTCCTTCGCAGCTGCTGTGTTCTTGGAACTCAGGGCTTTCTGGTTGAAAGAACCCTAACCCTAGGCCTAACTCAAACCTCAAGGCTAGGAAGGAAAATCAGCCTATGGTTGGGGATGGTCTCATGGAAATAGCAGTGGAGGCAGCCAAGTTGTGTCACTTTTGCACTCCCGTTGGGATGCCTTGAACAGCTGCAGTGTGCCTGGAGCACAGGGCTTCCTGGTTTTCAAAGTCCTTGGCCCAAGCCTAACAGTAACCCTAGGAAGGTAAATCAGCCGGGTGTTAGGATTCTTCCTTAGGAAAAAGCTGTGAAAGCAGCCATGTTGTGGCACTTCTGCGCTCCCTTTGGGATGCCTTTGGCAGCTACAGTAAGCCTGGAACTCAGGGCTTCCTGGTTCAAAAAATCCTAGCCCTAGGCTGAACCCTAACCATAAACCTAGGCAGATAAATCAGCCCAGGTATAGTGATGGTGCCAAGGAAGAAGCTGTGAAAGCAGCCATGTTGTGGCACTTTTGCACTCCCTTTTGGATGCCTTTCACAGCTCCAGTGTGCCTGGAGGTCTGGGCTTCCTGATTTTAAAAATCCTAGCACAAGGCCTACCTAACCCCAACCGACGACGAGAAAGGCAAATCAGCCAGGAATTAGGGATGTCCCCAAGGAAATAGCTGTGGAGGCAGGCATGTTGTGGTACTTTTGTGCTCTTCTTGGGTAGTCCTTCGCAGCTGCTGTGTTCTTGGAACTCAGGGCTTTCTGGTTAAAAAACTCTAACCCTAGGCCTAACTCAAAACTCAACGCTAGGAAGGAAAACCAGCATAAGGTTGGGGATGGTCTCATGGAAATAGCATTGGAGGCAGCCAAGTTGTGTCACTTTTGCGCTCCCCTTGGGATGCCTTGAACAGCTGCAGTGTGCCTGGAGCACAGGGCTTCCTGGTTTTAAAAGTCCTTTGCCCAAGCCTAACAGTAACCCTAGGAAGGTAAATCAGCCGGGTATTAGGGTTCTTCCTAAGGAAAAAGCTGTGAAAGCAGCCATGTTGTGGCACTTTTGCACTCCCTTTTGGATGCCTTTCACAGCTCCAGTGTGCCTGGAGTTCTGGGCTTCCTGATTTTAAAAATCCTAGCACAAGGCCTACCTAACCCCAACCGACGACGAGAAAGGCAAATCAGCCAGGAATTAGGGATGTCCCCAAGGAAATAGCTGTGGAGGCAGGCATGTTGTGGTACTTTTGTGCTCTTCTTGGGTAGTCCTTCGCAGCTGCTGTGTTCTTGGAACTCAGGGCTTTCTGGTTAAAAAACTCTAACCCTAGGCCTAACTCAAAACGCTAGGAAGGAAAACCAGCCTAAGGTTGGGGATGGTCTCATGGAAATAGCATTGGAGGCAGCCAAGTTGTGTCACTTTTGCGCTCCCCTTGGGATGCCTTGAACAGCTGCAGTGTGGCTGGAGCACAGGGCTTCCTGGTTTTAAAAGTCCTTTGCCCAAGCCTAACAGTAACCCTAGGAAGGTAAATCAGCCGGGTATTAGGGTTCTTCCTAAGGAAGAAGCTGTGAAAGCAGCCATGTTGTGACACTTTTGCACTCCCTTTTGGATGCCTTTCACAGCTCCAGTGTGCCTGGAGTTCTGGGCTTCCTGATTTTAAAAATCCTAGCACAAGGCCTACCTAACCCCAACCCGACGACGAGAAAGGCAAATCAGCCAGGAATTAGGGATGTCCCCAAGGAAATAGCTGTGGAGGCAGGCATGTTGTGGTACTTTTGTGCTCTTCTTGGGTAGTCCTTCGCAGCTGCTGTGTTCTTGGAACTCAGGGCTTTCTGGTTGAAAGAACCCTAACCCTAGGCCTAACTCAAACCTCAAGGCTAGGAAGGAAAATCAGCCTATGGTTGGGGATGGTCTCATGGAAATAGCAGTGGAGGCAGCCAAGTTGTGTCACTTTTGCGCTCCCCTTGGCATGCCTTGAACAGCTGCAGTGTGCCTGGAGCACAGGGCTTCCTGGTTTTAAAAGTCCTTGGCCCAAGCCTAACAGTAACCCTAGGAAGGTAAATCAGCTGGGTGTTAGGGTTCTTCCTTAGGAAAAAGCTGTGAAAGCAGCCATGTTGTGGCACTTCTGCGCTCCCTTTGGGATGCCTTTGGCAGCTACAGTAAGCCTGGAACTCAGGGCTTCCTGGTTCAAAAAATCCTAGCCCTAGGCTGAACCCTAACCATAAACCTAGGCAGATAAATCAGCCCAGGTATAGTGATGGTGCCAAGGAAGAAGCTGTGAAAGCAGCCATGTTGTGGCACTTTTGCACTCCCTTTTGGATGCCTTTCACAGCTCCAGTGTGCCTGGAGGTCTGGGCTTCCTGATTTTAAAAATCCTATCACAAGGCCTACCTAACCCCAACCCGACGACGAGAAAGGCAAATCAGCCAGGAATTAGGGGTGTCCCCAAGGAAATAGCTGTGGAGGCAGGCATGTTGTGGTACTTTTGTGCTCTTCTTGGGTAGTCCTTCGCAGCTGCTGTATTCTTGAAACTCAGGGCTTTCTGGTTAAAAAACTCTAAGCCTAGGCCTAACTCAAACCTCAACGCTAGGAAGGAAAACCAGCCTAAGGTTGGGGATGGTCTCATGGAAATAGCAGTGGAGGCAGCCAAGTTGTGTCACTTTTGCACTCCCGTTGGGATGCCTTGAGCAGCTACAGTGTGCCTGGAGCACAGGGCTTCCTAGTTTTAAAAGTCCTTGGCCCAAGCCTAACAGTAACCCTAGGAAGGTAAATCAGCCGGGTATTAGGGTTCTTCCTAAGGAAAAAGCTGTGAAAGCAGCCATGTTGTGGCACTTTTGCACTCCCTTTTGGATGCCTTTCACAGCTCCAGTGTGCCTGGAGTTCTGGGCTTCCTGATTTTAAAAATCCTAGCACAAGGCCTACCTAACCCCAACCCGACGACGAGAAAGGCAAATCAGCCAGGAATTAGGGATGTCCCCAAGGAAATAGCTGTGGAGGCAGGCATGTTGTGGTACTTTTGTGCTCTTCTTGGGTAGTCCTTCGCAGCTGCTGTGTTCTTGGAACTCAGGGCTTTCTGGTTAAAAAACTCTAACCCTAGGCCTAACTCAAAACTCAACGCTAGGAAGGAAAACCAGCATAAGGTTGGGGATGGTCTCATGGAAATAGCAGTGGAGGCAGCCAAGTTGTGTCACTTTTGCACTCCCGTTGGGATGCCTTGAGCAGCTACAGTGTGCCTGGAGCACAGGGCTTCCTAGTTTTAAAAGTCCTTGGCCCAAGCCTAACAGTAACCCTAGGAAGGTAAATCAGCCGGGTATTAGGGTTCTTCCTAAGGAAAAAGCTGTGAAAGCAGCCATGTTGTGGCACTTTTGCACTCCCTTTTGGATGCCTTTCACAGCTCCAGTGTGCCTGGAGTTCTGGGCTTCCTGATTTTAAAAATCCTAGCACAAGGCCTACCTAACCCCAACCCGACGACGAGAAAGGCAAATCAGCCAGGAATTAGGGATGTCCCCAAGGAAATAGCTGTGGAGGCAGGCATGTTGTGGTACTTTTGTGCTCTTCTTGGGTAGTCCTTCGCAGCTGCTGTGTTCTTGGAACTCAGGGCTTTCTGGTTAAAAAACTCTAACCCTAGGCCTAACTCAAAACTCAACGCTAGGAAGGAAAACCAGCATAAGGTTGGGGATGGTCTCATGGAAATAGCATTGGAGGCAGCCAAGTTGTGTCACTTTTGCGCTCCCCTTGGGATGCCTTGAACAGCTGCAGTGTGCCTGGAGCACAGGGCTTCCTGGTTTTAAAAGTCCTTTGCCCAAGCCTAACAGTAACCCTAGGAAGGTAAATCAGCCGGGTATTAGGGTTCTTCCTCAGGAAGAAGCTGTGAAAGCAGCCATGTTGTGACACTTTTGCACTCCCTTTGGGATGCCTTTCACAGCTCCAGTGTGCCTGGAGTTCTGGGCTTCCTGATTTTAAAAATCCTAGCACAAGGCCTACCTAACCCCAACCCGACGACGAGAAAGGCAAATCAGCCAGGAATTAGGGATGTCCCCAAGGAAATAGCTGTGGAGGCAGGCATGTTGTGGTACTTTTGTGCTCTTCTTGGGTAGTCCTTCGCAGCTGCTGTGTTCTTGGAACTCAGGGCTTTCTGGTTGAAAGAACCCTAACCCTAGGCCTAACTCAAACCTCAAGGCTAGGAAGGAAAATCAGCCTATGGTTGGGGATGGTCTCATGGAAATAGCAGTGGAGGCAGCCAAGTTGTGTCACTTTTGCGCTCCCCTTGGGATGCCTTGAACAGCTGCAGTGTGCCTGGAGCACAGGGCTTCCTGGTTTTCAAAGTCCTTGGCCCAAGCCTAACAGTAACCCTAGGAAGGTAAATCAGCTGGGTGTTAGGGTTCTTCCTTAGGAAAAAGCTGTGAAAGCAGCCATGTTGTGGCACTTCTGCGCTCCCTTTGGGATGCCTTTGGCAGCTACAGTAAGCCTGGAACTCAGGGCTTCCTGGTTCAAAAAATCCTAGCCCTAGGCTGAACCCTAACCATAAACCTAGGCAGATAAATCAGCCCAGGTATAGTGATGGTGCCAAGGAAGAAGCTGTGAAAGCAGCCATGTTGTGGCACTTTTGCACTCCCTTTTGGATGCCTTTCACAGCTCCAGTGTGCCTGGAGGTCTGGGCTTCCTGATTTTAAAAATCCTATCACAAGGCCTACCTAACCCCAACCCGACGACGAGAAAGGCAAATCAGCCAGGAATTAGGGGTGTCCCCAAGGAAATAGCTGTGGAGGCAGGCATGTTGTGGTACTTTTGTGCTCTTCTTGGGTAGTCCTTCGCAGCTGCTGTATTCTTGAAACTCAGGGCTTTCTGGTTAAAAAACTCTAAGCCTAGGCCTAACTCAAACCTCAACGCTAGGAAGGAAAACCAGCCTAAGGTTGGGGATGGTCTCATGGAAATAGCAGTGGAGGCAGCCAAGTTGTGTCACTTTTGCACTCCCGTTGGGATGCCTTGAGCAGCTACAGTGTGCCTGGAGCACAGGGCTTCCTAGTTTTAAAAGTCCTTGGCCCAAGCCTAACAGTAATCCTAGGAAGGTAAATCAGCCGGGTATTAGGGTTCTTCCTAAGGAAAAAGCTGTGAAAGCAGCCATGTTGTGGCACTTTTGCACTCCCTTTTGGATGCCTTTCACAGCTCCAGTGTGCCTGGAGTTCTGGGCTTCCTGATTTTAAAAATCCTAGCACAAGGCCTACCTAACCCCAACCCGACGACGAGAAAGGCAAATCAGCCAGGAATTAGGGATGTCCCCAAGGAAATAGCTGTGGAGGCAGGCATGTTGTGGTACTTTTGTGCTCTTCTTGGGTAGTCCTTCGCAGCTGCTGTGTTCTTGGAACTCAGGGCTTTCTGGTTAAAAAACTCTAACCCTAGGCCTAACTCAAAACTCAACGCTAGGAAGGAAAACCAGCATAAGGTTGGGGATGGTCTCATGGAAATAGCATTGGAGGCAGCCAAGTTGTGTCACTTTTGCGCTCCCCTTGGGATGCCTTGAACAGCTGCAGTGTGCCTGGAGCACAGGGCTTCCTGGTTTTAAAAGTCCTTTGCCCAAGCCTAACAGTAACCCTAGGAAGGTAAATCAGCCGGGTATTAGGGTTCTTCCTAAGGAAGAAGCTGTGAAAGCAGCCATGTTGTGACACTTTTGCACTCCCTTTTGGATGCCTTTCACAGCTCCAGTGTGCCTGGAGTTCTGGGCTTCCTGATTTTAAAAATCCTAGCACAAGGCCTACCTAACCCCAACCCGACGACGAGAAAGGCAAATCAGCCAGGAATTAGGGATGTCCCCAAGGAAATAGCTGTGGAGGCAGGCATGTTGTGGTACTTTTGTGCTCTTCTTGGGTAGTCCTTCGCAGCTGCTGTATTCTTGGAACTCAGGGCTTTCAGGTTAAAAGGACAGTAACCATAGGCATAACTCAAAACTCAACGCCAGGAAGGAAAACCAGCCTAAGTTTGGGGATGGTCTCATGGAAATAGCAGTGGAGGCAGCCAAGTTGTGTCACTTTTGCGCTCCCCTTGGGATGCCTTGAACAGCTGCAGTGTGCCTGGAGCACAGGGCTTCCTGGTTTTAAAAGTCCTTGGCCCAAGCCTAACAGTAACCCTAGGAAGGTAAATCAGCTGGGTGTTAGGGTTCTTCCTTAGGAAAAAGCTGTGAAAGCAGCCATGTTGTGGCACTTCTGCGCTCCCTTTGGGATGCCTTTGGCAGCTACAGTAAGCCTGGAACTCAGGGCTTCCTGGTTCAAAAAATCCTAGCCCTAGGCTGAACCCTAACCATAAACCTAGGCAGATAAATCAGCCCAGGTATAGTGATGGTGCCAAGGAAGAAGCTGTGAAAGCAGCCATGTTGTGGCACTTTTGCACTCCCTTTTGGATGCCTTTCACAGCTCCAGTGTGCCTGGAGGTCTGGGCTTCCTGATTTTAAAAATCCTATCACAAGGCCTACCTAACCCCAACCCGACGACGAGAAAGGCAAATCAGCCAGGAATTAGGGGTGTCCCCAAGGAAATAGCTGTGGAGGCAGGCATGTTGTGGTACTTTTGTGCTCTTCTTGGGTAGTCCTTCGCAGCTGCTGTATTCTTGAAACTCAGGGCTTTCTGGTTAAAAAACTCTAAGCCTAGGCCTAACTCAAACCTCAACGCTAGGAAGGAAAACCAGCCTAAGGTTGGGGATGGTCTCATGGAAATAGCAGTGGAGGCAGCCAAGTTGTGTCACTTTTGCACTCCCGTTGGGATGCCTTGAGCAGCTACAGTGTGCCTGGAGCACAGGGCTTCCTAGTTTTAAAAGTCCTTGGCCCAAGCCTAACAGTAATCCTAGGAAGGTAAATCAGCCGGGTATTAGGGTTCTTCCTAAGGAAAAAGCTGTGAAAGCAGCCATGTTGTGGCACTTTTGCACTCCCTTTTGGATGCCTTTCACAGCTCCAGTGTGCCTGGAGTTCTGGGCTTCCTGATTTTAAAAATCCTAGCACAAGGCCTACCTAACCCCAACCCGACGACGAGAAAGGCAAATCAGCCAGGAATTAGGGATGTCCCCAAGGAAATAGCTGTGGAGGCAGGCATGTTGTGGTACTTTTGTGCTCTTCTTGGGTAGTCCTTCGCAGCTGCTGTGTTCTTGGAACTCAGGGCTTTCTGGTTAAAAAACTCTAACCCTAGGCCTAACTCAAAACTCAACGCTAGGAAGGAAAACCAGCATAAGGTTAGGGATGGTCTCATGGAAATAGCATTGGAGGCAGCCAAGTTGTGTCACTTTTGCGCTCCCCTTGGGATGCCTTGAACAGCTGCAGTGTGCCTGGAGCACAGGGCTTCCTGGTTTTAAAAGTCCTTTGCCCAAGCCTAACAGTAACCCTAGGAAGGTAAATCAGCCGGGTATTAGGGTTCTTCCTAAGGAAGAAGCTGTGAAAGCAGCCATGTTGTGACACTTTTGCACTCCCTTTTGGATGCCTTTCACAGCTCCAGTGTGCCTGGAGTTCTGGGCTTCCTGATTTTAAAAATCCTAGCACAAGGCCTACCTAACCCCAACCCGACGACGAGAAAGGCAAATCAGCCAGGAATTAGGGATGTCCCCAAGGAAATAGCTGTGGAGGCAGGCATGTTGTGGTACTTTTGTGCTCTTCTTGGGTAGTCCTTCGCAGCTGCTGTGTTCTTGGAACTCAGGGCTTTCTGGTTAAAAAACTCTAACCCTAGGCCTAACTCAAAACTCAACGCTAGGAAGGAAAACCAGCATAAGGTTGGGGATGGTCTCATGGAAATAGCATTGGAGGCAGCCAAGTTGTGTCACTTTTGCGCTCCCCTTGGGATGCCTTGAACAGCTGCAGTGTGCCTGGAGCACAGGGCTTCCTGGTTTTAAAAGTCCTTTGCCCAAGCCTAACAGTAACCCTAGGAAGGTAAATCAGCCGGGTATTAGGGTTCTTCCTCAGGAAGAAGCTGTGAAAGCAGCCATGTTGTGACACTTTTGCACTCCCTTTGGGATGCCTTTCACAGCTCCAGTGTGCCTGGAGTTCTGGGCTTCCTGATTTTAAAAATCCTAGCACAAGGCCTACCTAACCCCAACCCGACGACGAGAAAGGCAAATCAGCCAGGAATTAGGGATGTCCCCAAGGAAATAGCTGTGGAGGCAGGCATGTTGTGGTACTTTTGTGCTCTTCTTGGGTAGTCCTTCGCAGCTGCTGTGTTCTTGGAACTCAGGGCTTTCTGGTTGAAAGAACCCTAACCCTAGGCCTAACTCAAACCTCAAGGCTAGGAAGGAAAATCAGCCTATGGTTGGGGATGGTCTCATGGAAATAGCAGTGGAGGCAGCCAAGTTGTGTCACTTTTGCGCTCCCCTTGGGATGCCTTGAACAGCTGCAGTGTGCCTGGAGCACAGGGCTTCCTGGTTTTCAAAGTCCTTGGCCCAAGCCTAACAGTAACCCTAGGAAGGTAAATCAGCTGGGTGTTAGGGTTCTTCCTTAGGAAAAAGCTGTGAAAGCAGCCATGTTGTGGCACTTCTGCGCTCCCTTTGGGATGCCTTTGGCAGCTACAGTAAGCCTGGAACTCAGGGCTTCCTGGTTCAAAAAATCCTAGCCCTAGGCTGAACCCTAACCATAAACCTAGGCAGATAAATCAGCCCAGGTATAGTGATGGTGCCAAGGAAGAAGCTGTGAAAGCAGCCATGTTGTGGCACTTTTGCACTCCCTTTTGGATGCCTTTCACAGCTCCAGTGTGCCTGGAGGTCTGGGCTTCCTGATTTTAAAAATCCTATCACAAGGCCTACCTAACCCCAACCCGACGACGAGAAAGGCAAATCAGCCAGGAATTAGGGGTGTCCCCAAGGAAATAGCTGTGGAGGCAGGCATGTTGTGGTACTTTTGTGCTCTTCTTGGGTAGTCCTTCGCAGCTGCTGTATTCTTGAAACTCAGGGCTTTCTGGTTAAAAAACTCTAAGCCTAGGCCTAACTCAAACCTCAACGCTAGGAAGGAAAACCAGCCTAAGGTTGGGGATGGTCTCATGGAAATAGCAGTGGAGGCAGCCAAGTTGTGTCACTTTTGCACTCCCGTTGGGATGCCTTGAGCAGCTACAGTGTGCCTGGAGCACAGGGCTTCCTAGTTTTAAAAGTCCTTGGCCCAAGCCTAACAGTAATCCTAGGAAGGTAAATCAGCCGGGTATTAGGGTTCTTCCTAAGGAAAAAGCTGTGAAAGCAGCCATGTTGTGGCACTTTTGCACTCCCTTTTGGATGCCTTTCACAGCTCCAGTGTGCCTGGAGTTCTGGGCTTCCTGATTTTAAAAATCCTAGCACAAGGCCTACCTAACCCCAACCCGACGACGAGAAAGGCAAATCAGCCAGGAATTAGGGATGTCCCCAAGGAAATAGCTGTGGAGGCAGGCATGTTGTGGTACTTTTGTGCTCTTCTTGGGTAGTCCTTCGCAGCTGCTGTGTTCTTGGAACTCAGGGCTTTCTGGTTAAAAAACTCTAACCCTAGGCCTAACTCAAAACTCAACGCTAGGAAGGAAAACCAGCATAAGGTTGGGGATGGTCTCATGGAAATAGCATTGGAGGCAGCCAAGTTGTGTCACTTTTGCGCTCCCCTTGGGATGCCTTGAACAGCTGCAGTGTGCCTGGAGCACAGGGCTTCCTGGTTTTAAAAGTCCTTTGCCCAAGCCTAACAGTAACCCTAGGAAGGTAAATCAGCCGGGTATTAGGGTTCTTCCTAAGGAAGAAGCTGTGAAAGCAGCCATGTTGTGACACTTTTGCACTCCCTTTTGGATGCCTTTCACAGCTCCAGTGTGCCTGGAGTTCTGGGCTTCCTGATTTTAAAAATCCTAGCACAAGGCCTACCTAACCCCAACCCGACGACGAGAAAGGCAAATCAGCCAGGAATTAGGGATGTCCCCAAGGAAATAGCTGTGGAGGCAGGCATGTTGTGGTACTTTTGTGCTCTTCTTGGGTAGTCCTTCGCAGCTGCTGTATTCTTGGAACTCAGGGCTTTCAGGTTAAAAGGACAGTAACCATAGGCATAACTCAAAACTCAACGCCAGGAAGGAAAACCAGCCTAAGTTTGGGGATGGTCTCATGGAAATAGCAGTGGAGGCAGCCAAGTTGTGTCACTTTTGCGCTCCCCTTGGGATGCCTTGAACAGCTGCAGTGTGCCTGGAGCACAGGGCTTCCTGGTTTTAAAAGTCCTTGGCCCAAGCCTAACAGTAACCCTAGGAAGGTAAATCAGCTGGGTGTTAGGGTTCTTCCTTAGGAAAAAGCTGTGAAAGCAGCCATGTTGTGGCACTTCTGCGCTCCCTTTGGGATGCCTTTGGCAGCTACAGTAAGCCTGGAACTCAGGGCTTCCTGGTTCAAAAAATCCTAGCCCTAGGCTGAACCCTAACCATAAACCTAGGCAGATAAATCAGCCCAGGTATAGTGATGGTGCCAAGGAAGAAGCTGTGAAAGCAGCCATGTTGTGGCACTTTTGCACTCCCTTTTGGATGCCTTTCACAGCTCCAGTGTGCCTGGAGGTCTGGGCTTCCTGATTTTAAAAATCCTATCACAAGGCCTACCTAACCCCAACCCGACGACGAGAAAGGCAAATCAGCCAGGAATTAGGGGTGTCCCCAAGGAAATAGCTGTGGAGGCAGGCATGTTGTGGTACTTTTGTGCTCTTCTTGGGTAGTCCTTCGCAGCTGCTGTATTCTTGAAACTCAGGGCTTTCTGGTTAAAAAACTCTAAGCCTAGGCCTAACTCAAACCTCAACGCTAGGAAGGAAAACCAGCCTAAGGTTGGGGATGGTCTCATGGAAATAGCAGTGGAGGCAGCCAAGTTGTGTCACTTTTGCACTCCCGTTGGGATGCCTTGAGCAGCTACAGTGTGCCTGGAGCACAGGGCTTCCTAGTTTTAAAAGTCCTTGGCCCAAGCCTAACAGTAATCCTAGGAAGGTAAATCAGCCGGGTATTAGGGTTCTTCCTAAGGAAAAAGCTGTGAAAGCAGCCATGTTGTGGCACTTTTGCACTCCCTTTTGGATGCCTTTCACAGCTCCAGTGTGCCTGGAGTTCTGGGCTTCCTGATTTTAAAAATCCTAGCACAAGGCCTACCTAACCCCAACCCGACGACGAGAAAGGCAAATCAGCCAGGAATTAGGGATGTCCCCAAGGAAATAGCTGTGGAGGCAGGCATGTTGTGGTACTTTTGTGCTCTTCTTGGGTAGTCCTTCGCAGCTGCTGTGTTCTTGGAACTCAGGGCTTTCTGGTTAAAAAACTCTAACCCTAGGCCTAACTCAAAACTCAACGCTAGGAAGGAAAACCAGCATAAGGTTGGGGATGGTCTCATGGAAATAGCATTGGAGGCAGCCAAGTTGTGTCACTTTTGCGCTCCCCTTGGGATGCCTTGAACAGCTGCAGTGTGCCTGGAGCACAGGGCTTCCTGGTTTTAAAAGTCCTTTGCCCAAGCCTAACAGTAACCCTAGGAAGGTAAATCAGCCGGGTATTAGGGTTCTTCCTAAGGAAGAAGCTGTGAAAGCAGCCATGTTGTGACACTTTTGCACTCCCTTTTGGATGCCTTTCACAGCTCCAGTGTGCCTGGAGTTCTGGGCTTCCTGATTTTAAAAATCCTAGCACAAGGCCTACCTAACCCCAACCCGACGACGAGAAAGGCAAATCAGCCAGGAATTAGGGATGTCCCCAAGGAAATAGCTGTGGAGGCAGGCATGTTGTGGTACTTTTGTGCTCTTCTTGGGTAGTCCTTCGCAGCTGCTGTATTCTTGGAACTCAGGGCTTTCAGGTTAAAAGGACAGTAACCATAGGCATAACTCAAAACTCAACGCCAGGAAGGAAAACCAGCCTAAGTTTGGGATGGTCTCATGGAAATAGCAGTGGAGGCAGCCAAGTTGTGTCACTTTTGCGCTCCCCTTGGGATGCCTTGAACAGCTGCAGTGTGCCTGGAGCACAGGGCTTCCTGGTTTTAAAAGTCCTTGGCCCAAGCCTAACAGTAACCCTAGGAAGGTAAATCAGCTGGGTGTTAGGGTTCTTCCTTAGGAAAAAGCTGTGAAAGCAGCCATGTTGTGGCACTTCTGCGCTCCCTTTGGGATGCCTTTGGCAGCTACAGTAAGCCTGGAACTCAGGGCTTCCTGGTTCAAAAAATCCTAGCCCTAGGCTGAACCCTAACCATAAACCTAGGCAGATAAATCAGCCCAGGTATAGTGATGGTGCCAAGGAAGAAGCTGTGAAAGCAGCCATGTTGTGGCACTTTTGCACTCCCTTTTGGATGCCTTTCACAGCTCCAGTGTGCCTGGAGGTCTGGGCTTCCTGATTTTAAAAATCCTAGCACAAGGCCTACCTAACCCCAACCCGACGACGAGAAAGGCAAATCAGCCAGGAATTAGGGATGTCCCCAAGGAAATAGCTGTGAAGGCAGGCATGTTGTGGTACTTTTGTGCTCTTCTTGGGTAGTCCTTTGCAGCTGCTGTGTTCTTGAAACTCAGGGCTTTCTGGTTAAAAAACTCTAACCATAGGCCTAACTCAAACCTCAACACTAGGAAGGAAAATCAGCCTATGATTCGGGATGGTCTCATGGAAATAGCATTGGAGGCAGCCAAGTTGTGTCACTTTTGCGCTCCCCTTGGGATGCCTTGAACAGCTGCAGTGTGCCTGGAGCACAGGGCTTCCTGGTTTTAAAAGTCGTTTGCCCAAGCCTAACAGTAACCCTAGGAAGGTAAATCAGCCGGGTATTAGGGTTCTTCCTTAGGAAAAAGCTGTGAAAGCAGCCATGTTCTGGCACTTCTGCGCTCCCTTTGGGATGCCTTTGGCAGCTACAGTAAGCCTGGAACTCAGGGCTTCCTGGTTCAAAAAATCCTAGCCCTAGGCTGAACCCTAACCATAAACATAGGCAGATAAATCAGCCTAGGTATAGTGATGGTGCCAAGGAAGAAGCTGTGAAAGCAGCCATGTTGTGACACTTTTGCACTCCCTTTTGGATGCCTTTCACAGCTCCAGTGTTCCTGGAGGTCTGGGCTTCCTGATTTTAAAAATCCTAGCACAAGGCCTACCTAACCCCAACCCGACGACGAGAAAGGCAAATCAGCCAGGAATTAGGGATGTCCCCAAGGAAATAGCTGTGGAGGCAGGCATGTTGTGGTACTTTTGTGCTCTTCTTGGGTAGTCCTTCGCAGCTGCTGTATTCTTGAAACTCAGGGCTTTCTGGTTAAAAAACTCTAAGCCTAGGCCTAACTCAAACCTCAACGCTAGGAAGGAAAACCAGCCTAAGGTTGGGGATGGTCTCATGGAAATAGCAGTGGAGGCAGCCAAGTTGTGTCACTTTTGCACTCCCGTTGGGATGCCTTGAGCAGCTACAGTGTGCCTGGAGCACAGGGCTTCCTAGTTTTAAAAGTCCTTGGCCCAAGCCTAACAGTAACCCTAGGAAGGTAAATCAGCCGGGTATTAGGGTTCTTCCTAAGGAAAAAGCTGTGAAAGCAGCCATGTTGTGGCACTTTTGCACTCCCTTTTGGATGCCTTTCACAGCTCCAGTGTGCCTGGAGTTCTGGGCTTCCTGATTTTAAAAATCCTAGCACAAGGCCTACCTAACCCCAACCCGACGACGAGAAAGGCAAATCAGCCAGGAATTAGGGATGTCCCCAAGGAAATAGCTGTGGAGGCAGGCATGTTGTGGTACTTTTGTGCTCTTCTTGGGTAGTCCTTCGCAGCTGCTGTGTTCTTGGAACTCAGGGCTTTCTGGTTAAAAAACTCTAACCCTAGGCCTAACTCAAACCTCAAGGCTAGGAAGGAAAACCAGCCTAAGGTTGGGGATGGTCTCATGGAAATAGCATTGGAGGCAGCCAAGTTGTGTCACTTTTGCGCTCCCCTTGGGATGCCTTGAACAGCTGCAGTGTGCCTGGAGCACAGGGCTTCCTGGTTTTAAAAGTCCTTTGCCCAAGCCTAACAGTAACCCTAGGAAGGTAAATCAGCCGGGTATTAGGGTTCTTCCTCAGGAAGAAGCTGTGAAAGCAGCCATGTTGTGACACTTTTGCACTCCCTTTGGGATGCCTTTCACAGCTCCAGTGTGCCTGGAGTTCTGGGCTTCCTGATTTTAAAAATCCTAGCACAAGGCCTACCTAACCCCAACCCGACGACGAGAAAGGCAAATCAGCCAGGAATTAGGGATGTCCCCAAGGAAATAGCTGTGGAGGCAGGCATGTTGTGGTACTTTTGTGCTCTTCTTGGGTAGTCCTTCGCAGCTGCTGTGTTCTTGGAACTCAGGGCTTTCTGGTTGAAAGAACCCTAACCCTAGGCCTAACTCAAACCTCAAGGCTAGGAAGGAAAATCAGCCTATGGTTGGGGATGGTCTCATGGAAATAGCAGTGGAGGCAGCCAAGTTGTGTCACTTTTGCGCTCCCCTTGGGATGCCTTGAACAGCTGCAGTGTGCCTGGAGCACAGGGCTTCCTGGTTTTAAAAGTCCTTGGCCCAAGCCTAACAGTAACCCTAGGAAGGTAAATCAGCTGGGTGTTAGGGTTCTTCCTTAGGAAAAAGCTGTGAAAGCAGCCATGTTGTGGCACTTCTGCGCTCCCTTTGGGATGCCTTTGGCAGCTACAGTAAGCCTGGAACTCAGGGCTTCCTGGTTCAAAAAATCCTAGCCCTAGGCTGAACCCTAACCATAAACCTAGGCAGATAAATCAGCCCAGGTATAGTGATGGTGCCAAGGAAGAAGCTGTGAAAGCAGCCATGTTGTGGCACTTTTGCACTCCCTTTTGGATGCCTTTGACAGCTCCAGTGTGCCTGGAGGTCTGGGCTTCCTGATTTTAAAAATCCTATCACAAGGCCTACCTAACCCCAACCCGACGACGAGAAAGGCAAATCAGCCAGGAATTAGGGGTGTCCCCAAGGAAATAGCTGTGGAGGCAGGCATGTTGTGGTACTTTTGTGCTCTTCTTGGGTAGTCCTTCGCAGCTGCTGTATTCTTGAAACTCAGGGCTTTCTGGTTAAAAAACTCTAAGCCTAGGCCTAACTCAAACCTCAACGCTAGGAAGGAAAACCAGCCTAAGGTTGGGGATGGTCTCATGGAAATAGCAGTGGAGGCAGCCAAGTTGTGTCACTTTTGCACTCCCGTTGGGATGCCTTGAGCAGCTACAGTGTGCCTGGAGCACAGGGCTTCCTAGTTTTAAAAGTCCTTGGCCCAAGCCTAACAGTATCCCTAGGAAGGTAAATCAGCCGGGTATTAGGGTTCTTCCTAAGGAAAAAGCTGTGAAAGCAGCCATGTTGTGGCACTTTTGCACTCCCTTTTGGATGCCTTTCACAGCTCCAGTGTGCCTGGAGTTCTGGGCTTCCTGATTTTAAAAATCCTAGCACAAGGCCTACCTAACCCCAACCCGACGACGAAAAAGGCAAATCAGCCAGGAATTAGGGATGTCCCCAAGGAAATAGCTGTGGAGGCAGGCATGTTGTGGTACTTTTGTGCTCTTCTTGGGTAGTCCTTCGCAGCTGCTGTGTTCTTGGAACTCAGGGCTTTCTGGTTAAAAACTCTAACCCTAGGCCTAACTCAAAACTCAACGCTAGGAAGGAAAACCAGCATAAGGTTGGGGATGGTCTCATGGAAATAGCATTGGAGGCAGCCAAGTTGTGTCACATTTGCGCTCCCCTTGGGATGCCTTGAACAGCTGCAGTGTGCCTGGAGCACAGGGCTTCCTGGTTTTAAAAGTCCTTTGCCCAAGCCTAACAGTAACCCTAGGAAGGTAAATCAGCCGGGTATTAGGGTTCTTCCTAAGGAAGAAGCTGTGAAAGCAGCCATGTTGTGACACTTTTGCACTCCCTTTTGGATGCCTTTCACAGCTCCAGTGTGCCTGGAGTTCTGGGCTTCCTGATTTTAAAAATCCTAGCACAAGGCCTACCTAACCCCAACCCGACGACGAGAAAGGCAAATCAGCCAGGAATTAGGGATGTCCCCAAGGAAATAGCTGTGGAGGCAGGCATGTTGTGGTACTTTTGTGCTCTTCTTGGGTAGTCCTTCGCAGCTGCTGTGTTCTTGGAACTCAGGGCTTTCTGGTTAAAAAACTCTAAGCCTAGGCCTAACTCAAAACTCAACGCTAGGAAGGAAAACCAGCATAAGGTTGGGGATGGTCTCATGGAAATAGCATTGGAGGCAGCCAAGTTGTGTCACTTTTGCGCTCCCCTTGGGATTCCTTGAACAGCTGCAGTGTGCCTGGAGCACAGGGCTTCCTGGTTTTAAAAGTCGTTTGCCCAAGCCTAACAGTAACCCTAGGAAGGTAAATCAGCCGGGTATTAGGGTTCTTCCTAAGGAAGAAGCTGTGAAAGCAGCCATGTTGTGACACTTTTGCACTCCCTTTTGGATGCCTTTCACAGCTCCAGTGTGCCTGGAGTTCTGGGCTTCCTGATTTTAAAAATCCTAGCACAAGGCCTACCTAACCCCAACCCGACGACGAGAAAGGCAAATCAGCCAGGAATTAGGGATGTCCCCAAGGAAATAGCTGTGGAGGCAGGCATGTTGTGGTACTTTTGTGCTCTTCTTGGGTAGTCCTTCGCAGCTGCTGTATTCTTGGAACTCAGGGCTTTCAGGTTAAAAGGACAGTAACCATAGACATAACTCAAAACTCAATGCTAGGAAGGAAAACCAGCCTAAGGTTGGGGATGGTCTCATGGAAATAGCAGTGGAGGCAGCCAAGTTGTGTCACTTTTGCGCTCCCCTTGGGATGCCTTGAACAGCTGCAGTGTGCCTGGAGCACAGGGCTTCCTGGTTTTCAAAGTCCTTGGCCCAAGCCTAACAGTAACCCTAGGAAGGTAAATCAGCTGGGTGTTAGGGTTCTTCCTTAGGAAAAAGCTGTGAAAGCAGCCATGTTGTGGCACTTCTGCGCTCCCTTTGGGATGCCTTTGGCAGCTACAGTAAGCCTGGAACTCAGGGCTTCCTGGTTCAAAAAATCCTAGCCCTAGGCTGAACCCTAAGCATAAACCTAGGCAGATAAATCAGCCCAGGTATAGTGATGGTGCCAAGGAAGAAGCTGTGAAAGCAGCCATGTTGTGGCACTTTTGCACTCCCTTTTGGATGCCTTTCACAGCTCCAGTGTGCCTGGAGGTCTGGGCTTCCTGATTTTAAAAATCCTAGCACAAGGCCTACCTAACCCCAACCCGACGACGAGAAAGGCAAATCAGCCAGGAATTAGGGATGTCCCCAAGGAAATAGCTGTGGAGGCAGGCATGTTGTGGTACTTTTGTGCTCTTCTTGGGTAGTCCTTCGCAGCTGCTGTGTTCTTGAAACTCAGGGCTTTCTGGTTAAAAAACTCTAACCCTAGGCCTAACTCAAACCTCAAGGCTAGGAAGGAAAATCAGCCTATGGTTGGGGATGGTCTCATGGAAATAGCAGTGGAGGCAGCCAAGTTGTGTCACTTTTGCGCTCCCCTTGGGATGCCTTGAACAGCTGCAGTGTGCCTGGAGCACAGGGCTTCCTGGTTTTAAAAGTCCTTTGCCCAAGCCTAACAGTAACCCTAGGAAGGTAAATCAGCCGGGTATTAGGGTTCTTCCTTAGGAAAAAGCTGTGAAAGCAGCCATGTTCTGGCACTTCTGCGCTCCCTTTGGGATGCCTTTGGCAGCTACAGTAAGCCTGGAACTCAGGGCTTCCTGGTTCAAAAAATCCTAGCCCTAGGCTGAACCCTAACCATAAACATAGGCAGATAAATCAGCATAGGTATAGTGATGGTGCCAAGGAAGAAGCTGTGAAAGCAGCCATGTTGTGACACTTTTGCACTCCCTTTTGGATGCCTTTCACAGCTCCAGTGTGCCTGGAGTTCTGGGCTTCCTGATTTTAAAAATCCTAGCACAAGGCCTACCTAACCCCAACCCGACGACGAGAAAGGCAAATCAGCCAGGAATTAGGGATGTCCCCAAGGAAATAGCTGTGGAGGCAGGCATGTTGTGGTACTTTTGTGCTCTTCTTGGGTAGTCCTTCGCAGCTGCTGTGTTCTTGGAACTCAGGGCTTTCTGGTTGAAAGAACCCTAACCCTAGGCCTAACTCAAACCTCAAGGCTAGGAAGGAAAATCAGCCTATGGTTGGGGATGGTCTCATGGAAATAGCAGTGGAGGCAGCCAAGTTGTGTCACTTTTGCACTCCCGTTGGGATGCCTTGAACAGCTGCAGTGTGCCTGGAGCACAGGGCTTCCTGGTTTTCAAAGTCCTTTGCCCAAGCCTAACAGTAACCCTAGGAAGGTAAATCAGCCGGGTGTTAGGATTCTTCCTTAGGAAAAAGCTGTGAAAGCAGCCATGTTGTGGCACTTCTGCGCTCCCTTTGGGATGCCTTTGGCAGCTACAGTAAGCCTGGAACTCAGGGCTTCCTGGTTCAAAAAATCCTAGCCCTAGGCTGAACCCTAACCATAAACCTAGGCAGATAAATCAGCCCAGGTATAGTGATGGTGCCAAGGAAGAAGCTGTGAAAGCAGCCATGTTGTGGCACTTTTGCACTCCCTTTTGGATGCCTTTGACAGCTCCAGTGTGCCTGGAGGTCTGGGCTTCCTGATTTTAAAAATCCTAGCACAAGGCCTACCTAACCCCAACCCGACGACGAGAAAGGCAAATCAGCCAGGAATTAGGGGTGTCCCCAAGGAAATAGCTGTGGAGGCAGGCATGTTGTGGTACTTTTGTGCTCTTCTTGGGTAGTCCTTCGCAGCTGCTGTATTCTTGAAACTCAGGGCTTTCTGGTTAAAAAACTCTAAGCCTAGGCCTAACTCAAACCTCAACGCTAGGAAGGAAAACCAGCCTAAGGTTGGGGATGGTCTCATGGAAATAGCAGTGGAGGCAGCCAAGTTGTGTCACTTTTGCACTCCCGTTGGGATGCCTTGAGCAGCTACAGTGTGCCTGGAGCACAGGGCTTCCTAGTTTTAAAAGTCCTTGGCCCAAGCCTAACAGTAACCCTAGGAAGGTAAATCAGCCGGGTATTAGGGTTCTTCCTAAGGAAAAAGCTGTGAAAGCAGCCATGTTGTGGCACTTTTGCACTCCCTTTTGGATGCCTTTCACAGCTCCAGTGTGCCTGGAGTTCTGGGCTTCCTGATTTTAAAAATCCTAGCACAAGGCCTACCTAACCCCAACCCGACGACGAGAAAGGCAAATCAGCCAGGAATTAGGGATGTCCCCAAGGAAATAGCTGTGGAGGCAGGCATGTTGTGGTACTTTTGTGCTCTTCTTGGGTAGTCCTTCGCAGCTGCTGTGTTCTTGGAACTCAGGGCTTTCTGGTTGAAAGAACCCTAACCCTAGGCCTAACTCAAACCTCAAGGCTAGGAAGGAAAATCAGCCTATGGTTGGGGATGGTCTCATGGAAATAGCAGTGGAGGCAGCCAAGTTGTGTCACTTTTGCGCTCCCCTTGGGATGCCTTGAACAGCTGCAGTGTGCCTGGAGCACAGGGCTTCCTGGTTTTAAAAGTCCTTGGCCCAAGCCTAACAGTAACCCTAGGAAGGTAAATCAGCTGGGTGTTAGGGTTCTTCCTTAGGAAAAAGCTGTGAAAGCAGCCATGTTGTGGCACTTCTGCGCTCCCTTTGGGATGCCTTTGGCAGCTACAGTAAGCCTGGAACTCAGGGCTTCCTGGTTCAAAAAATCCTAGCCCTAGGCTGAACCCTAACCATAAACCTAGGCAGATAAATCAGCCCAGGTATAGTGATGGTGCCAAGGAAGAAGCTGTGAAAGCAGCCATGTTGTGGCACTTTTGCACTCCCTTTTGGATGCCTTTGACAGCTCCAGTGTGCCTGGAGGTCTGGGCTTCCTGATTTTAAAAATCCTAGCACAAGGCCTACCTAACCCCAACCCGACGACGAGAAAGGCAAATCAGCCAGGAATTAGGGGTGTCCCCAAGGAAATAGCTGTGGAGGCAGGCATGTTGTGGTACTTTTGTGCTCTTCTTGGGTAGTCCTTCGCAGCTGCTGTATTCTTGAAACTCAGGGCTTTCTGGTTAAAAAACTCTAAGCCTAGGCCTAACTCAAACCTCAACGCTAGGAAGGAAAACCAGCCTAAGGTTGGGGATGGTCTCATGGAAATAGCAGTGGAGGCAGCCAAGTTGTGTCACTTTTGCACTCCCGTTGGGATGCCTTGAGCAGCTACAGTGTGCCTGGAGCACAGGGCTTCCTAGTTTTAAAAGTCCTTGGCCCAAGCCTAACAGTAACCCTAGGAAGGTAAATCAGCCGGGTATTAGGGTTCTTCCTAAGGAAAAAGCTGTGAAAGCAGCCATGTTGTGGCACTTTTGCACTCCCTTTTGGATGCCTTTCACAGCTCCAGTGTGCCTGGAGTTCTGGGCTTCCTGATTTTAAAAATCCTAGCACAAGGCCTACCTAACCCCAACCCGACGACGAGAAAGGCAAATCAGCCAGGAATTAGGGATGTCCCCAAGGAAATAGCTGTGGAGGCAGGCATGTTGTGGTACTTTTGTGCTCTTCTTGGGTAGTCCTTCGCAGCTGCTGTGTTCTTGGAACTCAGGGCTTTCTGGTTAAAAAACTCTAAGCCTAGGCCTAACTCAAAACTCAACGCTAGGAAGGAAAACCAGCATAAGGTTGGGGATGGTCTCATGGAAATAGCATTGGAGGCAGCCAAGTTGTGTCACTTTTGCGCTCCCCTTGGGATTCCTTGAACAGCTGCAGTGTGCCTGGAGCACAGGGCTTCCTGGTTTTAAAAGTCGTTTGCCCAAGCCTAACAGTAACCCTAGGAAGGTAAATCAGCCGGGTATTAGGGTTCTTCCTAAGGAAGAAGCTGTGAAAGCAGCCATGTTGTGACACTTTTGCACTCCCTTTTGGATGCCTTTCACAGCTCCAGTGTGCCTGGAGTTCTGGGCTTCCTGATTTTAAAAATCCTAGCACAAGGCCTACCTAACCCCAACCCGACGACGAGAAAGGCAAATCAGCCAGGAATTAGGGATGTCCCCAAGGAAATAGCTGTGGAGGCAGGCATGTTGTGGTACTTTTGTGCTCTTCTTGGGTAGTCCTTCGCAGCTGCTGTATTCTTGGAACTCAGGGCTTTCAGGTTAAAAGGACAGTAACCATAGGCATAACTCAAAACTCAATGCTAGGAAGGAAAACCAGCCTAAGGTTGGGGATGGTCTCATGGAAATAGCAGTGGAGGCAGCCAAGTTGTGTCACTTTTGCGCTCCCCTTGGGATGCCTTGAACAGCTGCAGTGTGCCTGGAGCACAGGGCTTCCTGGTTTTAAAAGTCCTTGGCCCAAGCCTAACAGTAACCCTAGGAAGGTAAATCAGCTGGGTGTTAGGGTTCTTCCTTAGGAAAAAGCTGTGAAAGCAGCCATGTTGTGGCACTTCTGCGCTCCCTTTGGGATGCCTTTGGCAGCTACAGTAAGCCTGGAACTCAGGGCTTCCTGGTTCAAAAAATCCTAGCCCTAGGCTGAACCCTAACCATAAACCTAGGCAGATAAATCAGCCCAGGTATAGTGATGGTGCCAAGGAAGAAGCTGTGAAAGCAGCCATGTTGTGGCACTTTTGCACTCCCTTTTGGATGCCTTTCACAGCTCCAGTGTGCCTGGAGGTCTGGGCTTCCTGATTTTAAAAATCCTAGCACAAGGCCTACCTAACCCCAACCCGACGACGAGAAAGGCAAATCAGCCAGGAATTAGGGATGTCCCCAAGGAAATAGCTGTGGAGGCAGGCATGTTGTGGTACTTTTGTGCTCTTCTTGGGTAGTCCTTCGCAGCTGCTGTGTTCTTGAAACTCAGGGCTTTCTGGTTAAAAAACTCTAACCCTAGGCCTAACTCAAACCTCAAGGCTAGGAAGGAAAATCAGCCTATGGTTGGGGATGGTCTCATGGAAATAGCAGTGGAGGCAGCCAAGTTGTGTCACTTTTGCGCTCCCCTTGGGATGCCTTGAACAGCTGCAGTGTGCCTGGAGCACAGGGCTTCCTGGTTTTAAAAGTCCTTTGCCCAAGCCTAACAGTAACCCTAGGAAGGTAAATCAGCCGGGTATTAGGGTTCTTCCTTAGGAAAAAGCTGTGAAAGCAGCCATGTTCTGGCACTTCTGCGCTCCCTTTGGGATGCCTTTGGCAGCTACAGTAAGCCTGGAACTCAGGGCTTCCTGGTTCAAAAAATCCTAGCCCTAGGCTGAACCCTAACCATAAACATAGGCAGATAAATCAGCATAGGTATAGTGATGGTGCCAAGGAAGAAGCTGTGAAAGCAGCCATGTTGTGACACTTTTGCACTCCCTTTTGGATGCCTTTCACAGCTCCAGTGTGCCTGGAGTTCTGGGCTTCCTGATTTTAAAAATCCTAGCACAAGGCCTACCTAACCCCAACCCGACGACGAGAAAGGCAAATCAGCCAGGAATTAGGGATGTCCCCAAGGAAATAGCTGTGGAGGCAGGCATGTTGTGGTACTTTTGTGCTCTTCTTGGGTAGTCCTTCGCAGCTGCTGTGTTCTTGGAACTCAGGGCTTTCTGGTTGAAAGAACCCTAACCCTAGGCCTAACTCAAACCTCAAGGCTAGGAAGGAAAATCAGCCTATGGTTGGGGATGGTCTCATGGAAATAGCAGTGGAGGCAGCCAAGTTGTGTCACTTTTGCACTCCCGTTGGGATGCCTTGAACAGCTGCAGTGTGCCTGGAGCACAGGGCTTCCTGGTTTTCAAAGTCCTTTGCCCAAGCCTAACAGTAACCCTAGGAAGGTAAATCAGCCGGGTGTTAGGATTCTTCCTTAGGAAAAAGCTGTGAAAGCAGCCATGTTGTGGCACTTCTGCGCTCCCTTTGGGATGCCTTTGGCAGCTACAGTAAGCCTGGAACTCAGGGCTTCCTGGTTCAAAAAATCCTAGCCCTAGGCTGAACCCTAACCATAAACCTAGGCAGATAAATCAGCCCAGGTATAGTGATGGTGCCAAGGAAGAAGCTGTGAAAGCAGCCATGTTGTGGCACTTTTGCACTCCCTTTTGGATGCCTTTGACAGCTCCAGTGTGCCTGGAGGTCTGGGCTTCCTGATTTTAAAAATCCTAGCACAAGGCCTACCTAACCCCAACCCGACGACGAGAAAGGCAAATCAGCCAGGAATTAGGGGTGTCCCCAAGGAAATAGCTGTGGAGGCAGGCATGTTGTGGTACTTTTGTGCTCTTCTTGGGTAGTCCTTCGCAGCTGCTGTATTCTTGAAACTCAGGGCTTTCTGGTTAAAAAACTCTAAGCCTAGGCCTAACTCAAACCTCAACGCTAGGAAGGAAAACCAGCCTAAGGTTGGGGATGGTCTCATGGAAATAGCAGTGGAGGCAGCCAAGTTGTGTCACTTTTGCACTCCCGTTGGGATGCCTTGAGCAGCTACAGTGTGCCTGGAGCACAGGGCTTCCTAGTTTTAAAAGTCCTTGGCCCAAGCCTAACAGTAACCCTAGGAAGGTAAATCAGCCGGGTATTAGGGTTCTTCCTAAGGAAAAAGCTGTGAAAGCAGCCATGTTGTGGCACTTTTGCACTCCCTTTTGGATGCCTTTCACAGCTCCAGTGTGCCTGGAGTTCTGGGCTTCCTGATTTTAAAAATCCTAGCACAAGGCCTACCTAACCCCAACCCGACGACGAGAAAGGCAAATCAGCCAGGAATTAGGGATGTCCCCAAGGAAATAGCTGTGGAGGCAGGCATGTTGTGGTACTTTTGTGCTCTTCTTGGGTAGTCCTTCGCAGCTGCTGTGTTCTTGGAACTCAGGGCTTTCTGGTTGAAAGAACCCTAACCCTAGGCCTAACTCAAACCTCAAGGCTAGGAAGGAAAATCAGCCTATGGTTGGGGATGGTCTCATGGAAATAGCAGTGGAGGCAGCCAAGTTGTGTCACTTTTGCACTCCCGTTGGGATGCCTTGAACAGCTGCAGTGTGCCTGGAGCACAGGGCTTCCTGGTTTTCAAAGTCCTTGGCCCAAGCCTAACAGTAACCCTAGGAAGGTAAATCAGCCGGGTGTTAGGATTCTTCCTTAGGAAAAAGGTGTGAAAGCAGCCATGTTCTGGCACTTCTGCGCTCCCTTTGGGATGCCTTTTGCAGCTACAGTAAGCCTGGAACTCAGGGCTTCCTGGTTCAAAAAATCCTAGCCCTAGGCTGAACCCTAACCATAAACCTAGGCAGATAAATCAGCCCAGGTATAGTGATGGTGCCAAGGAAGAAGCTGTGAAAGCAGCCATGTTGTGGCACTTTTGCACTCCCTTTTGGATGCCTTTCACAGCTCCAGTGTGCCTGGAGGTCTGGGCTTCCTGATTTTAAAAATCCTAGCACAAGGCCTACCTAACCCCAACCCGACGACGAGAAAGGCAAATCAGCCAGGAATTAGGGGTGTCCCCAAGGAAATAGCTGTGGAGGCAGGCATGTTGTGGTACTTTTGTGCTCTTCTTGGGTAGTCCTTCGCAGCTGCTGTGTTCTTGGAACTCAGGGCTTTCTGGTTAAAAAACTCTAACCCTAGGCCTAACTCAAAACTCAACGCTAGGAAGGAAAACCAGCATAAGGTTGGGGATGGTCTCATGGAAATAGCATTGGAGGCAGCCAAGTTGTGTCACTTTTGCGCTCCCCTTGGGATGCCTTGAACAGCTGCAGTATGCCTGGAGCACAGGGCTTCCTGGTTTTAAAAGTCCTTTGCCCAAGCCTAACAGTAACCCTAGGAAGGTAAATCAGCCGGGTATTAGGGTTCTTCCTAAGGAAGAAGCTGTGAAAGCAGCCATGTTGTGACACTTTTGCACTCCCTTTGGGATGCCTTTCACAGCTCCAGTGTGCCTGGAGTTCTGGGCTTCCTGATTTTAAAAATCCTAGCACAAGGCCTACCTAACCCCAACCCGACGACGAGAAAGGCAAATCAGCCAGGAATTAGGGATGTCCCCAAGGAAATAGCTGTGGAGGCAGGCATGTTGTGGTACTTTTGTGCTCTTCTTGGGTAGTCCTTCGCAGCTGCTGTGTTCTTGGAACTCAGGGCTTTCTGGTTGAAAGAACCCTAACCCTAGGCCTAACTCAAACCTCAAGGCTAGGAAGGAAAATCAGCCTATGGTTGGGGATGGTCTCATGGAAATAGCAGTGGAGGCAGCCAAGTTGTGTCACTTTTGCGCTCCCCTTGGGATGCCTTGAACAGCTGCAGTGTGCCTGGAGCACAGGGCTTCCTGGTTTTAAAAGTCCTTGGCCCAAGCCTAACAGTAACCCTAGGAAGGTAAATCAGCTGGGTGTTAGGGTTCTTCCTTAGGAAAAAGCTGTGAAAGCAGCCATGTTGTGGCACTTCTGCGCTCCCTTTGGGATGCCTTTGGCAGCTACAGTAAGCCTGGAACTCAGGGCTTCCTGGTTCAAAAAATCCTAGCCCTAGGCTGAACCCTAACCATAAACCTAGGCAGATAAATCAGCCCAGGTATAGTGATGGTGCCAAGGAAGAAGCTGTGAAAGCAGCCATGTTGTGGCACTTTTGCACTCCCTTTTGGATGCCTTTCACAGCTCCAGTGTGCCTGGAGGTCTGGGCTTCCTGATTTTAAAAATCCTATCACAAGGCCTACCTAACCCCAACCCGACGACGAGAAAGGCAAATCAGCCAGGAATTAGGGGTGTCCCCAAGGAAATAGCTGTGGAGGCAGGCATGTTGTGGTACTTTTGTGCTCTTCTTGGGTAGTCCTTCGCAGCTGCTGTATTCTTGAAACTCAGGGCTTTCTGGTTAAAATCTCTAAGCCTAGGCCTAACTCAAACCTCAACGCTAGGAAGGAAAACCAGCCTAAGGTTGGGGATGGTCTCATGGAAATAGCAGTGGAGGCAGCCAAGTTGTGTCACTTTTGCACTCCCGTTGGGATGCCTTGAGCAGCTGCAGTGTGCCTGGAGCACAGGGCTTCCTAGTTTTAAAAGTCCTTGGCCCAAGCCTAACAGTAACCCTAGGAAGGTAAATCAGCCGGGTATTAGGGTTCTTCCTAAGGAAAAAGCTGTGAAAGCAGCCATGTTGTGGCACTTTTGCACTCCCTTTTGGATGCCTTTCACAGCTCCAGTGTGCCTGGAGTTCTGGGCTTCCTGATTTTAAAAATCCTAGCACAAGGCCTACCTAACCCCAACCCGACGACGAGAAAGGCAAATCAGCCAGGAATTAGGGATGTCCCCAAGGAAATAGCTGTGGAGGCAGGCATGTTGTGGTACTTTTGTGCTCTTCTTGGGTAGTCCTTCGCAGCTGCTGTGTTCTTGGAACTCAGGGCTTTCTGGTTAAAAAACTCTAACCCTAGGCCTAACTCAAAACTCAACGCTATGAAGGAAAACCAGCATAAGGTTGGGGATGGTCTCATGGAAATAGCATTGGAGGCAGCCAAGTTGTGTCACTTTTGCGCTCCCCTTGGGATGCCTTGAACAGCTGCAGTGTGCCTGGAGCCCAGGGCTTCCTGGTTTTAAAAGTCCTTTGCCCAAGCCTAACAGTAACCCTAGGAAGGTAAATCAGCCGGGTATTAGGGTTCTTCCTAAGGAAGAAGCTGTGAAAGCAGCCATGTTGTGACACTTTTGCACTCCCTTTGGGATGCCTTTCACAGCTCCAGTGTGCCTGGAGTTCTGGGCTTCCTGATTTTAAAAATCCTAGCACAAGGCCTACCTAACCCCAACCCGACGACGAGAAAGGCAAATCAGCCAGGAATTAGGGATGTCCCCAAGGAAATAGCTGTGGAGGCAGGCATGTTGTGGTACTTTTGTGCTCTTCTTGGGTAGTCCTTCGCAGCTGCTGTGTTCTTGGAACTCAGGGCTTTCTGGTTGAAAGAACCCTAACCCTAGGCCTAACTCAAACCTCAAGGCTAGGAAGGAAAATCAGCCTATGGTTGGGGATGGTCTCATGGAAATAGCAGTGGAGGCAGCCAAGTTGTGTCACTTTTGCGCTCCCCTTGGGATGCCTTGAACAGCTGCAGTGTGCCTGGAGCACAGGGCTTCCTGGTTTTAAAAGTCCTTGGCCCAAGCCTAACAGTAACCCTAGGAAGGTAAATCAGCTGGGTGTTAGGGTTCTTCCTTAGGAAAAAGCTGTGAAAGCAGCCATGTTCTGGCACTTCTGGGCTCCCTTTGGGATGCCTTTGGCAGCTACAGTAAGCCTGGAACTCAGGGCTTCCTGGTTCAAAAAATCCTAGCCCTAGGCTGAACCCTAACCATAAACCTAGGCAGATAAATCAGCCCAGGTATAGTGATGGTGCCAAGGAAGAAGCTGTGAAAGCAGCCATGTTGTGGCACTTTTGCACTCCCTTTTGGATGCCTTTCACAGCTCCAGTGTGCCTGGAGGTCTGGGCTTCCTGATTTTAAAAATCCTAGCACAAGGCCTACCTAACCCCAACCCGACGACGAGAAAGGCAAATCAGCCAGGAATTAGGGATGTCCCCAAGGAAATAGCTGTGGAGGCAGGCATGTTGTGGTACTTTTGTGCTCTTCTTGGGTAGTCCTTCGCAGCTGCTGTGTTCTTGAAACTCAGGGCTTTCTGGTTAAAAAACTCTAACCCTAGGCCTAACTCAAACCTCAACACTAGGAAGGAAAATCAGCCTATCATTCGGGATGGTCTCATGGAAATAGCATTGGAGGCAGCCAAGTTGTGTCACTTTTGCGCTCCCCTTGGGATGCCTTGAACAGCTGCAGTGTGCCTGGAGTTCTGGGCTTCCTGATTTTAAAAATCCTAGCACAAGGCCTACCTAACCCCAACCCGACGACGAGAAAGGCAAATCAGCCAGGAATTAGGGATGTCCCCAAGGAAATAGCTGTGGAGGCAGGCATGTTGTGGTACTTTTGTGCTCTTCTTGGGTAGTCCTTCGCAGCTGCTGTGTTCTTGGAACTCAGGGCTTTCTGGTTAAAAAACTCTAACCCTAGGCCTAACTCAAAACTCAACGCTATGAAGGAAAACCAGCATAAGGTTGGGGATGGTCTCATGGAAATAGCATTGGAGGCAGCCAAGTTGTGTCACTTTTGCGCTCCCCTTGGGATGCCTTGAACAGCTGCAGTGTGCCTGGAGCCCAGGGCTTCCTGGTTTTAAAAGTCCTTTGCCCAAGCCTAACAGTAACCCTAGGAAGGTAAATCAGCCGGGTATTAGGGTTCTTCCTAAGGAAGAAGCTGTGAAAGCAGCCATGTTGTGACACTTTTGCACTCCCTTTGGGATGCCTTTCACAGCTCCAGTGTGCCTGGAGTTCTGGGCTTCCTGATTTTAAAAATCCTAGCACAAGGCCTACCTAACCCCAACCCGACGACGAGAAAGGCAAATCAGCCAGGAATTAGGGATGTCCCCAAGGAAATAGCTGTGGAGGCAGGCATGTTGTGGTACTTTTGTGCTCTTCTTGGGTAGA